>NC_057795.1:130801352-130810528 GCF_018294505.1 Triticum aestivum | reverse complement strand
ATCATTTGACCAATAACAAACGGTTCCTCAGCGCTGACGTTTTCATTTTTGAGTCAGCTTATTTCCCTTGTTGTTCGTCGAAGTATAATTGAGCCCCTCATTGTGACTTTGCCTTTTCCATGTAGTACGATTTTTCTTAGGTAATGTAGTATTGATTCTTCTTTTGACGTATACTTCATCATCGTCATCTTCCCTCATTGGGTTGCCGTACTAATCATAGTCTTCATCGTTGGCGACTCCATCCATTCCAATGATGTTCCTTTTGCCTCTCGTCACGACAACACGACTGGGATTGCATGGGTCGGTTATGAAGAAGCATTGTGTCACGTGCTTAGTGTGTACCCATGGCTCATTTTTTGCGATAGCTTTCATGGTAGCGCTCTTGGTGTCGGGTATACTCATGGTAATGAAAATCTAGTTTTCTCTTTTGACATTCTTTGCCCATCTGACATGGAACATCGTCGTGTTGTGCAGTCCAGAGTAGTCAAGCTCCCAGATCTCCTTGACCCTTCCATAAAATCGTTCAGTTGCGCCGTTGTCGCTGCCGGTCATGCATTCCATCGTCACCCCTGAGTTCTGATCATCACTGTCCATATCTTTGGCCTTCGTGTAGAACGTGTATTCGTTGATATCGTATGCCTGATAGGTTACGAGGTTGGGCGAGGGGCCATGTGCTAAGGCGTATATGAGCAATCCGTCCTTAGAACCCTCCTCCGGGGATTAGCAATAATATGCTCTTTGAACCAATGGAGGAAAGTGGAGTTGTGCTCTCTAGTAACTTCGGCGTTCGTCCTGCATACCCCCAGGTCACGATACTTCTTTGCGATAATTTCTTTGTGCAGTGCCACAAAAGGATCTACCTCGTCTAGGTGTTGTAGCACTACCAAGTTTGCTCTGTCAAAGTCGCTGCGTCGATCTGAGTATGCCACGTGCAGTTCCCTGCGACCGTTGCAGTGACCATATCCTTCGAGCCTCCCATCGTGCTTGTTAACGGGCAAACCAACACTAACACCAGGCGGCTGGTCTATGCCATATAGAAAATTCTCACAGAAAGAGATGCACTCTTGTGACAAATAGCCCTGGACGATGCTTCCATCCGGACGAGACATGTTACGAACGAATCCTTTGATGATCCCATTCATCCTCTCAAACGGCATCATGTTGTGCAGGAATGACGGCCCCAGGTCTATTATGTCATCCACAATATGGACACACAGATGCACCATCACATCAAAGAACGCGGGCGGGAAGTACATCTGAAGCTCATTCAATATCACAATGATCTCTTCCTGTAGCCTTCGGAGCTGCTTCACACTGATCGACTTTCGAGAGATGACGTCGAAAAAGTTGCAGAGACCAATAAGCGTGTCACGGACGTGCTTGTCCATTATCCCTCTAAGGGCAGTAGGTAGTATCTGCGTCATCATCACATGACAGTCATGAGACTTCATCCCGCTGAACCTTTTCTTGTCCTGGTCTAGATATCTGCTTATCTTGCCACAGTAACCGGAACTAACCTTGACTCCGGTAAGGCACTTAAAGAATTGATTGATCTCAGCCTGACTTAAGGTGAAGCAAGAAGGGGGGCAATAATCCTCTTTCTTTCTTTTCTTGCCCTTCTTCTCCCGTGCCTCTGTCTCCGTCTCTGTCTCATCTGACATTTTGTGGGGCGGCATATGCAAATCTTCCTTGATTTTCAAATCTTGCAAGTCTTTTCTTGCGTTCGGCCCATCCTTGGTCTTATCCGGCATGTTCATCAGTGTTGCAAGCAAGCTCTCAAGGACATTCTTACAGATATGCATTGATCAAGGCAATGAGGTGTATCGAGTTTGTGCCAGTACTCCAAGTCCCAGAACACAGACCTCGTCTTCCATACCTTCAGCAGCGGCTCCGGCGCCTTTCTCATCGTCTTTCCCGGTGCGGGGCACTCCTTCCAGTTTTTCAATAGCTCATCGATTTCGGCACCGCTCCGCTTACGTGGAGGTCCTCGATGCTCAGCGTGACCATTGAATAGATCTCCACGATTTCTCCATGGGTCATGCTGTTCAAGCCATCTTCGATGCCCCATGTACACGGTTTTCCCAGAACCGCCATCTTTCCTTACATTAGTTGCTGAGACGTTGTATCATCCATGCACCGCGTGCATCCACAATATCCATGGCACACCTGGCCTGCCACATATCCGGAACTGAGATAGTCCTGCACTGTCGTGATCAGCGCGGCTCTCATCTTGAAATACTCGCCTTTGCCGGCCTCCCATGTCTTGGCCGGTGTTTTCCATAACGTGTCTAACTACTCTTGAAGTAGCCCCAGATACAAATTAATATTATTTCCTGGTTGTTTCGGCCCTTGAATAAGCATGCGCATGTGAATGTACTTCGATTCCATGCACAACAAGGGGGGAGGTTGTACATCCATACAATCACGGGCCATGTGCTATGGTTGGTGTTCTGGTTGCCAAACGGATTCATGCCATCGGTACACGCGCCGAGCACGATGTTCCTTGCATCACATTCAAAATACCGATAGAAGCTGTTCAACGCTCTCCAATGGCTTCCATCCTTCACGTGTCTCAGCTTCGGATCATCTCCATCGTCGGGCTTCTTCCTCTCTGTGTGCCAGCGCATTAGCTTTGCTTCCTTGGGATCTACAAAATACCTCTGGAGACGGGGAGTGATCGGTAAGTACCATACAACTTTCTGGGGACATTTCTTCCCGGCCTTCTTGTATCGAGAAGCATTGCACACCGGACAGCTTGTTTTTTCCGCGTGCTCCTTCCGATAAATTATGCAATGCATGCATGGTATCTAACGTGTGGCAGATCAAGAGGGCACATGATCTTCTTGGCCTCATCAACACTAGTAGGACATAGATTACCCGCGGGAAGAACATCCTTTAGGTACTTGAGATGCTCATTGAGGCTAGTGTCGGTCCATTTGTTTTTAGCCTTCGTCTTCAGGAGTTGGAGCATGAAACTCAAGTGGGTCACCTCAGGATTGCAACCATCATACAATGGAGTGTTCGAGTCTACCACCAGTTGCTCCAGCTTAGCCTCCTCTCTAGAAGCAGCTCTCTCAGTACTCATGTCCTTGCGAAGCAATGCTTGAACATGAGGGTCCCGCATGATGAACTTAGTACCGACGAACTCTGCTGCGTGGAGTCCATGTCATTCTCTCCGCTACCATGTCCAGCCCCTTCTCCTCTGCCATGTCCGACCCCTTCTCCGCCGCCATGTCCGGCCTCTTCCCCGCCACCATTATTGATCATCTCTTTGTCTTGCCCCATGTCATCATTGCCTGCCTCGTCGGCATCATCAACATCATCATCCCCATCTTCAATTATCCGCCGAGTATAGCCATCCATGAAACCAGTCATGAGCAGGTGCGCTTCGACACGACCATCGTCATGGGGGTCGAGCGAAACTATTCCTGCACGGTAATAATAAACAAATTGATTATAAAAAATGCATGCATGCATCAAAGTCATACAAAAATTCGGCATGACCTTCCCTAAAAATAAGACATATATGGATCTAGAGTTTGCCCGGAATTCGCCGAAATGGAAATAAATCGACATTTCGGCAAAACATAGGCAACACAAAAGCACAATTTGGCGTCAACTCATGCCACACACACAATTTCCACAAACATATCACACACACATAAACATATTTCCATTTTGCAAAAGCATGAAATTTCCATCACCTGTATCTCGAGATCGAGCACACGGTGGAGATAATGTTGTAGGGAGATCAAAAGTGCACAAAGCTCTTCTTGACAAAGATAGATCTAGTTAGGGGGCAAATAGGTCACTTAAATAAATCCTACATCTACCTAGCTACCTAAGTTGGGAGGAGACAACATCAACTAGTGGAGGGGAAAGGAAAAAGAGAAAGGAGATGCATTAATGGAGGTGGTGTAGTTAGGTAGGAGTAATGAAGAGAGAGAAAGGTGGATAGAAGAGAGAGAGTAATGGGGGAGAAGTATTTAGGCAGAAGAAGAGTGAGAGTGGGAGCATGTGGGAGGTAGGGTAAAGGGAAGAGAGGAGGGGGAGGGGGAGGGACGGGTGGGGAAAAAGGTGGTGGGTTGGTGCAGATTAGCAGTAGGCGGGAGTTAAAATGCGCTGCTGCTAAGGAATTAGCGGCAGCGCACTTTGGGCGACGGCGCTACTGCTAACAGGGACAAAAAAGTGTGCCAATTTGAAATTTAGCAGCAGCGATCTCAGAAAAAGCGCGCTACTACTACATCCGTAGCAGTAGCGCGGTTCGCGCCAGCGCGCTACTGCTAAATGGAGTCAGGTGGACACCGCCGGTCGATATTTGTAGCAGCGCGGTTTACAGCGAGCGCGCTACTGCTAAAAACCTATCAGTAGCGAGTTTCCCGCACACGCGCTACTACTAATTAGCAGCAGTGCTCCTTTTTGAGCCGCGCTTCTGCTAAGATTCTGTGTATAGGCTTTTCCCTAGTAGTGTATGATGATTTTTGCGCGACCATCAGGGTGCGGATACCCAAGTCAGTTGAAAACCATAATTCCATATGGATCCACAAAGGCATACTCTCAATGGGTCACTCCGTCTTACAAGGATTTTCATATCTCGCTGACCTGCTTGACATGGTTAGTGTGAAATATCCAAGTCTGTTCTGTCAGATCCAAGATTCCTTTGCAACCTCAGCATTCTGACTTCAGCGCCAGCATGACAGCATATCACAGCCTATTACCACAGATGGGTATACCGACCACATGAGAAAAATCTAAAGCCAAACAATTAGCTCAGACCCGGTATACTCACCGATGGAATCAAGTACATGGTCAGTCTGTCCGGAAAAGCATTCGTCCGTCAGCCCCTGTCGGGCCAATCTCAAGATGTTAATAATTGAGGTATGACACAACTATAACTCCATACACCATTATATTGCTCACGACAGAAGGCAGTCAAATCTCTGGTATATAGCTCATGCTCGAGCCAAAGAAATAAATGAAGATAAATTAGTGCCACCTATGAGCAGTCAGATCCCGACAGAAGATGGCCATGATAATTCTCAGCATTTATTCAATCCAGAAGGCCTGCATTTATTTGAAGCAACCCCATGGCAAAAGTAAAGAGGTTTCATAACCAAAGGAAAATCTATGCTCAGATCCATTGGATATCATCGCAGATATGAGAAAATTGACGTGAGTAAAAGGATTTGGTATGTGAGCAAAAACCCGTCAGAATTTGGGGAAAGATGAAGCAAGACCACCCCAGAGCAAGGTAAGTTGATCATCTGAAATTTTGGGGGAACAATAAATAAAGGAAAAAGGATACCTGAGTTAGAAATGGTGTCCTCAAGTAATACTTGTTCCCAGAGCAACTAAATCTCGAGGACGAGATTTCTTTAAGGGGGTAAGGATTGTAACAGTCTGGATTTTGGCCCTTTTCTTTTTCTTTTGATTTATTTGTTTTTTTCTATTTTTCTTTTTGGAGTGGTTCTGTGGCCTTGCCACCTGGGAACTCATCCTCATTCCCCCTCCCAAGTGGCTCATAATTCTCAGAACCTTGCCAAGATCATGTCACTTCACTCCTTGACCAAACCCTAAAATCTTTTTCTAGGGAATATTCCTTTTTCGATTAAAGGAATAACCCTATCTGCCCTAGGTTGTGAAGCAACCTATATTTATGTCCATCCAAAAATTCCCAAATAATTCTCATAATTCCTTTGGGTCATATGTTGCTCAAATATGCCCAAACATTTCCTTGGCCAGTTCAAAAATAATTCCCCAATAATTATTCTTCCCTTCTGCCCTAAAGCGCACTTTGTGAAGGAAGTGTCATTTACCTAGTGGCTCCCAACCTTTTTGGGCATGCTTATATATCCAAATAATTGCCTCATGCACAAGTTAAAATTTATTTGCCTAGCTAATCTCCCACAGTGATTTTTCAAAGTTTTTGTCAGACAGAAGGCTTTGTGAAAAGTACTAGCTAGGAGTATCCAAATGAGTTAAACTTTTGCACACTCCTTAATGTGCTCATATTTACCCCCTCCACCCATTTGCAGCCCCATCCAATCATCTATGTGAGCACACAACCAAATCTTTTATTTTGGCAATACTTTTAGGTTGTGAAGCAAGTGTATTTTTTATATCTTCAAAAGTCATGATAAATTACCAGATCATTCTTATACCCATAAAACATCTCTCCACCCAATTTCGCATCATTTCAATGAGCCATTTGATCACCAAAATTATTCCAAGTTTTTGGACAGAAATGATGTTTGTGAAGCAAGTGCCATTTTAGCTTGTCCATTTGGCATGAGCTTTTTACAACATATTTATATGTCCATATAATGAGGATTTGCCAAGTTGCATCCCATTCTATAACTCCAGGTGAGTGCATCATCCAAATCTAGCTTCTGACCAAATTTGGCAGTTGCAAAGCAACTATATTAAATCTTGGTTCAAATCCCCTCAAAACCTCCAGGACTTGAGTCCTTCAATTGATAAACCTCCTAGACAACTCCATTGACCCCAATCAGTTTTCTGTTGATCAGCAGTGCTCTGCCAATATTGATGCAGTGAACTTCAGAGCTTAGTTACCATTTAACCATAGCACCCCAGATCGAGCCAATGGCACATAAATGATCCACTCTGGAAAGACTAGCTCCCGGACATAGTTTTCCATCCTCTACAGCCCTCCCTGTGCCATGTCGTGTGGTGACCGTGCAGCTGGCATGCCTGTGCGAGCACTCTGTGCGCTGTGGCGTATCTAGAGCACCGTTTGTGCTTTGGCACCACTCCCCCTCGTCGTCTTAGAGCTCGTGAGCATGTCCATTGGCTACATCTCGTCATCGCCGTTCCCCTGGACCCCTCTCCCCCTCCGTCATCTTCCTCACCATCGCAAACCATCGCGTGCCCACGGACGTACAGTGGCGTTTTGGCTCGGTTCGTCGTCGTCGTCTTCCTCCCCACGCTCCCTTGGCCGTCTCCTCCCCGTGAGAACCTCCACTGCTCCTCCTGCGTCGTCTACCTCCGAGCAAGCGAGTATGAGCACGCGTCCGCGGCACCAGACACACGTCCGCGGCGGTGCCAGCTCGACCCCCCCCCGTCCTCCGCCTATTTAAGACCTCCCCCGAGCCCTTCTAGTGCTCCAGAAGTCGTCCCTCCACTACAAAAAAAAGACACATCCGTGGCATTTTGGGCGAAACGAATTTTTGTTCTGTCATACATATGACACTTCTATGACAATAACTGTGACAGAACCCAGTATCATCATGACAGAAAATGGCTGGCGACGCAGCTTTTCCTCCTAGGCAGGCTGGAGACGCAGCTGCATGATATTCTTTGGGCTGTCCATGACAGAAAAAAATGTGGTAGAAGCAAGGGGTAGGAAAATTTCGGGGAGTTGCCGGTTACGGTGGGAGGTCGGGGGCCGAGCGATGCGCGTTTCTCTCATACACGTACGCGTGTGTGTGCGAGGCGTTGGCTCTAACTGAACCCAATCGAGGCATTGGGCTCTAACTGAACCCGAGCGATTGCACTGCAGGCTACGTGTTACTGAACCTGAGCGATCGATCAATGGCTGTTAACTCAACCCTATCGAGCGATTCCTGCTTCGTCTTGAGCTTGTGTTTGTTTTCCTCGAAGAGGAGAGGGTGATGCAGCAAGTGTAGCGTAAGTATTTCCCTCAGTTTTGAGAACCAAGGTATCAATCCAGTAGGAGGCTCCTCAAAAGTCCCACGCACCTACACAAACAAACTGAGAACTCGCAACCAACACAATAAAGGGGTTGTGAATCCCTTCATGGCCACTTGCGAAAGTTAGATCTAATAAAGATAGTAAGATAAGATAAATATATTTTTGGTATTTTATAATATATATGCAAAAAGTAAAGATGCAAATAAAGGTAGATTGAAAGCAAATATGATAAGAGATAGACCCGGGGGCCATAGATTTCACTAGTGGCTTTTCTCAAGATAGCATAAGTATTACGGTGGGTGAACAAATTACTGTCAAGCAATTGATAGAAAAACGCATAGTTATGAGATTATCTAGGCATGATCATGTATATAGGCATCATGTCCATAACAAGTAGATTGACTCCTGCCTGCATCTACTACTATTACTCCACACATCGACCGACTCCTGCCTTCATCTAGAGTATTATGTTCATAAGAACAGAGTAACGCATTAAGCAAGATGACATGATGTAGAGGGATAAACTCATGCAATATGATATAAACCCCATCTCGTTATCCTCGATGGCAACAATACAATACGTGCCTTGCCACCCTTTCTGTCACTGGGTAAGGACACCGCAATATTGAACCCAAAGCTAAGCACTTCGCCCATGGCAAGAAAGACCAATCTAGTAGGCCAAACCAAACTGATAATTCGAAGAGACTTGCAAAGATAACTCAATCATACATAAAAGAATTCAGAGAAGATTCATATATTATTCATAGGTAAACTTGATCATAAACCCACAATTCATTGGATCTCGACAAACACACCACAAAAAGAGTTTACATCGAATAGATCTCCACAAGAGAGGGGGAGAACATTGTATTGAGAACCAAAAAGAGAGAAGAAGCCACCTAGCTACTAACTATGGACCCGTAGGTCTGTGGTAAACTACTCACAACTCATCGGAGGGGCAATGATGTTGATGTAGAGGCCCTCCGTGGTCGATTCCCCCTCCGGCAGAGTGTCGGCTAAGGCTCCAAGATGGGATCTCGCGGATACATAAGGTTACGGCGGTGGAAATTGTGTTTCGTGGTGCCCCTGGATGTTTACGGGGTACATAGGTATATATAGGAGGAAGAAGTACGTCGGTGGCCACCCGAGGGGCCGACGAGAGAGGGGGCGCACCCTACAGGGGGGGCGGCCCCCTATCTCGTGGGGCCCTCGGAAGCTTCTTGACTTGCACTCCAAGCTCTCCGGATCACGTTCGTTCCAAAAATCACGCTCCCGAAGGTTTCATTCCGTTTGATATTCCTTTTATTCGAAATACTGAAATAGGCAAAAAAAACAACAATATGGGCTGGGCCTCCAGTTAGTAGGTTAGTCCCAAAAATGATATAAATGTGTAAAATAAAGCCCATAAACATCCAAAAGGGGTAATATAATAGCATGGAATAATAAAAAATTATAGATAAGATGGAGACGTATTAATTCCTTCGTTACTGCTGCTAACTAAAGTC
>NC_057795.1:130700490-130801179 GCF_018294505.1 Triticum aestivum | reverse complement strand
GGATGAACAGGACCCTGTGGTGTGGAGGGTTGGATGAATAGTAGACGGTGGAGGGGTGGCCGTGGAGGGGTGGTTGAACAGGACCCCGTGGTGTGGAGGGATGGATGAACAGTAGACGGTGGAGGGGTGCCCGTGGAGGGGTGGTTGAACAGTAGCCGGTGGAGTAGCGCGTGGTGGAGGCTAGATGAACAGGAGCCCATGGAGGCTGGAGGAGGTCGACAGTAGCCCATGGAGGCTAGAGGAGGTCGATGGTGGAGATGAACAGTATCCCGTGGAGTCCCGTTTTGCGGTACGCCACACCCCTCCCGATGAACAGGACCCCCGTTTCGACCGTAGGAGGTCCGTTTCGTCCGTTTTACGGTACACCACACCCCTCCCGATCAACAGGACCCCCGTTGCGACCGTAGGAGGTCTGTTTCCTCTGTTTCCTCCGTTTTGCGGTACGCCACACCCCTCCCGATTAATAGGACCCCCGTTTCGACTGTATGAGGTCCGTTTCCTCCATTTTGGGGTACGCCACACCCCTCCCGATCAACAGAACCCCATTCCGAACGTGGCCGGTCGAACACAAGTCCGTTTCCTCCGTTCCGTGGTACGCCAGGCCTCGTTTCCATCGCCTCTTGTATCCAAGCCGGTTGGCTCCCACACGTTCCGTTGCCTCCCGATGAACACGACGCATTCCGTTGCCTCCCCATGAACACGATGCATTCTGTTGCCTCCCCATGAACACGAGCATTCCTTTGCCTCCCCATGAACACGACGCATTCCGTTGCCTCCCTATGAACACGAGCCCTCGCCGTACGTATGCGCGACTAGGCGTTCGAGACCCCGCCCGTATGTACACATACGTGGTCGTATTTTCTTTCTTGCACCCTGGCCGCTGTATGTATGTGTACATGCTACGTGCACGCCTCTACTACGACACGTGCGCGCCTCTACATCAACCAGTATGTACGTACACGTTCGCAACCAGGATGACAACGCAACGTACGCTTCGACCAGGTGGGTCCCGACTGTCAGGCACTTCCTTGCCTGAGAAGATGTAGCTGGTGGGTCCCAGTAGTCAGGGGGGCGAATCGTTTTGGTTTTTTTTGCCAGGACGCACTTCCTAGCATGCGAAGGTGTAGCTGCTGGGTCCCAGCAGTCAGGGGGGTGAATTGTTTTTTTGCCCGGACACACTTCCTTGCATGCGAAGGTGTAGCTGCTGGGTCCCTGCAGTCATGGGGGTGAATCGTTTTTTTGCCCGGACGCACTTCCTTGTGTGCGAAGGTGTAGCTGGTGGGTCCCAGCAGTCAGGGGGCGAATCCTTTTTTTCTCGAACGCACTTCCTTGTGTGCGAAGATGTAGCTCGTCGGTCCCAGCAGTCAGGGGGCGAATCATTTTTTCACGAAATACAGTGGCCCGTCCGGTGGGTCCCCGATGTCAGGTGGAGGAATAATTATTTTGCGCGTAATAAGGAGGCACTTCCTTGCGGCTGCCGTGGACCCAGGTGTTAGCCTCTCCACGTACAGTCCACGTACGATGGAAGTCATTCCTTGACCACGTTAACCACGCCGCGCCGAGAGCACCATGGCGGTGGACGACGGCGAGGCCTAGGAAGGGGACGACGCGGAGCCGGGGAAGACGCGGCAGTGGATGCACACGCGGAGAGGAGTACGAGGGTTCACTAGTTCGGCTGCGCTGTCGTCGCCGCAGAATAACAGGGGGTGTGGGTGAGTGGAGGGATGGCCTGGCCATTGGTGGGAGTAGTAGGGGGGGTGAGGCCTCCGCGGCAGCACAGCCGGCCACGGGAGGCAGGAGTAGGCGGCATGACCAGTGCTGCTTTGGGCGGCTGGAGCAAGAAGACTAGAGTTTGAAGAAGCACGACGGCCGTTGGATGGACATCATACGGTCACTGCAGCTAGTAGGCCCACAGGTCAGCTTCCGAAACGGTGCGCCCCAGATGTCGGGGGGAGCAATCATTTTTTGTGCGGGTGAATCTATAATATCTGAGAATGAAGAAGAAGCACGGCATCCGTTGGATGGACATCCAACGGCCACTGCTGCTAGAACCGTGTGTTGACTATAAGTTGACAAAGCCTTGCATACGCGTCAACTTTGTTTTTTTAGGGGACGCGTCAACTTAGTAAGGCCATAAGTGTGTGGTAGGGAACTTATAGCCCATTTGAGATTTGTAAGAATGTGTAGCCCAGTTTTGAATTCTAATGGAATTTACTATAGCCCATTTACAGTTTGTTAAAAGTACAACCCATTTCAACCAACCGTTCAAAACAGAATTCAATAAAATTTCCCACATTTTGATGGGATCCGAATATTTTTATCCCGATATTTCTAGTCAGATTAAATACAATTTCAATATAAATTTATATTACATAAAAATCCAACGAAACATTGCGCTCGCAACAATTAATGAAATTAAAATTTTCAATATCTCAAAAATAATATTTTATAAAGTAATCACTATTTGGTGCATTTTTTATAGTTACTACCCAGTTTTTATAATTACATCCCATTTATTATTTCGTAAAGCCCATTTTCTTGTTAAGCCTAATGCATCCCTCCTAAGAAAGATTTGCAGCCCAGCGGGGCGGAGAATAAGAACTTGACCTTGCCTGGGTATTCCTAAAAAAAGTATAGCTGGGCTAGCCATTTTCAGCTTGAAAAAATTTAATATCTGGGTTGGATATCTGGCCTGGGCTAGACGGGCACAGCCCGCCCAGTTAATACCTGCAGCGATGTTTCCATTGTTGTTCAGAGGAGAAAAATTAATATCTGGGGTAAAACATCGAAAAACTCTGCAGTGCTCGCACCTCAAAAACACAAATACTGCTCGAGCTGCTTGGTCCCAGCTGTCGGCCGCTTCTTGTGCAATTCTCTCGTGTATTGACTACTCCCTCCTTTCCGATTTATAATGGTCAATTCAAAAATCTCACCAATCAAGGTAGATGGTGAGTGGTGGAATACTTTTTGTAGTTTTGCAAAAGCACCTAATTAATGCTCTTGTTATCCTCAAAAAATTATGTTTATCAATGCCTTAATTGCAATGCATGCATGCATAAAGTACATGCATTGGTCAATTTTCTCTTAATACTTGCATGCAATGATTTAATGCACCTTGGAATCTGAACATGTGATGGAAAACAACCAAATTGGACCTTATAAAATGGAAAAACTAAAATTTTGAGATAAGCCCTATAAACCGGAAAGGAGGGAGAACATAGGTTGATAATGGTGTGGGACCATGATGTCAGGAAACCAGGAGGAAGCGAAATAAATTATAGTTTTATATATGTATATAATAAGGAGGCACTTGCGTACGTGAGGCTATGGACCTGGTGGGTCCCCATTGTCATCCTATCCAATTAAAGTCATCTCCTCACCCGCGTGCGCTTTCCGCCCGAAACAGTCAGCACCGGCCACCGGCTTCCCGGTGCAGGCGATTACTCTGCCTTCAAACGACACAAGTGCCATCCGTCCATACATCTGCTGCACACATTAATGATATGCGGTTGCCGAGGCCGCTACTCCAGCTCCACACGTCCGTCCCTCCGCCCGCCCACCATTGCTATATAAACTGTTGTGCCGGCCATACCCGCAGTCATCCACATCCGTTCCCTATCTCCTATCCACACCACTACTGCCCACCATGGCTTCCTCGCGCTCCAACGCTCTTCGGGATGGGTGGACGATGGACCACAAGGAGATGGCATCCATTGCTGCCGACCGGCTGGCCGGCAGGCAGCCGGAGGACGATGACGTCCCAATGGAGAACATGGTAGTCGATGATCCGGCGCCAACCCCCTCCTCCGCGCCATCCTCGCCGGTGCATTGCACCATGACCATGGACGAGGCCCGTGCCCAATATATGGGCAGGGTGAGGCAGATGCATGAGGAGCAGTTCCGGGAGGTGCAGGCCGACGCCGCCTACAACCACCATCTCCTCCAGGAGCACCTGCAGGCGGAGGAGGAGATCGCCGCGGAGCGGGTGGAGCAGGAGGCGCTGCTCGACTCATACCGCTCCGCCTGCAAGGGCCGCCTCGAGCGCTGGCGGTGCCGCATGCGGTTGGCGGAGGCTGCGGCCGCCTACAAAGAGGCTAGCAAAGAGGGCGATGAACCGGGCGAGGCACTGTTTGGCGAGACCAAGGACGAGGCAGAGGACAATGCCGGCTCCGACGAGTCCCCGCTCCGCTGGCATTGATGACGCCCTGCTCCGCCGAGGCCCCGAGGCGCCAACAACAAGGCAGAGGACACCGCCGGCTCCGCCGAGGCCCCGCGGCGCCAACAACGAGGCAAAGGACACCGCCGGCTCCGCCGAAGCCTCGCCCCGGCAACAACGAGGCAGAGGACATCACCGGCTCCGCCGAGGCCCCACCCTGCCGGTAACATGGGGGAGGATTTCCACCGCTCCACTGAGGTGCCGCCCGCCGGCAACGAGATAGAGGACATCGCCGGCTCCACCGAGGCCCCGCCACACAGAAAACGAGGAAGAGTAGAACACGGTAGGTCGCCGCCGCTTGGGTCCAAGTAAGGGCACCGCTGCTACCCTCCGGTTGAAGCCAAGATAGGCGGGTTGACCATTGACGGCCGGTTAGCTTCTTGGCGGCGACGTGGAGTCGAAGAGCTATGCCGGAGAAGAACGCTGCTTCTACTTAACTGCTGGTGCAGTTGGCTGACTGACACGTGGGCCCAATAGGCCACATGTCAGTTACACAACTGCACCTGTAGTTAAGTCACTGAAGCTTCTGTTCGGCTCAGCGGGACACAGGTGGGTAGCTTCGGTTAATTAATTATACCTCCAGCGCACCCCTTTTTAGTTTTTTTAGAAAAGGCGGATGACCCCCGGCCTCTGCATCTGGGAGATGCATGCGGCCACAAACACCCCTTTTTAGTTGAATAATGTATGAAATGTAATGAAATCCGGCATGTTTATATGAAATCCGACCGTGTATGAATGAATTTATTTTGATTAGTTCGAATTCCTGTATCACTGGCATTGGATGAACATGCAAAACAATATGTACTAGCATTATTCCCAGGGTGATCACCACGTTTGCAGCAGTTTCACATGTACTCCCTCCGGTCCTTTCTAGTCTGCATACAAGTTTTGTCTACAGTGAAAGTATCTCTACTTTGACCAATCTTATACAAAAGGAGTACAAAGAGTTTGAGCAGCTTTTTAGCGTTTCTGTACATTGCAATCAAACACACAAGCCTGGCAATTCATAGAGAACATTCAAAACAATCGGTGATTATGCATCTCAGCGACTCACATGTCAGAGGAAATATTTACTTCACAAGTAAAGAATAAAGAAAAAATTGATCGATGGTGCTGACAGCAAAGGGTGTCCCATTCGAAAATATCAAACACATATCTTGCTAAAATCAATGAGCAAAATTTGACAAGGTTGTCCCATTCCAAAATATCAAATGCCTATGATTGTGGAATGTGCAGGGTTTGCCATCAGTTCGGACATTGACATGGCACCTCGTGCTAAATAAACCAGCTATTCTTTTTGTGCAGTTCCACCAAAATCAACCAAATTCGCGCATAGCTTGTATGATTTCGCCCTTATATGTTGCAACGCCTTGAACTTATGGGAACCTCCTTTCTTGTGGTGGAAACGAATGATTCGGTGTATTCATGAACATTTTGTGCAGTTCCCGTTGAAATCAAGCTGAGCACCATTGTTTGCACAAATACAAAAAAGTGATTAGTATAAAGCAAATTGTACTATGAATTGACAGTTTCAACAGGCACATACATGGTCCATGTAGAGGACACTTTTAGAAAAATGGAACTCACCAGAAAGAATCCTAGAACAACATTGTACTCGCGCATCACAGCAAAAAAATGGAGATTTGTCAGTCCTTCTAAGCTGAAGTTAGTTTGGTCTTGTGGGGAGTTATGTAACCATCCTTCAACTGCTCCTTCTGATGAGAAGATAGACAGGGCTTCTTCATCCTCGCTTAATCAGAACTAGTCACTTCACGTACTCCATATTCTTCTTCAGAGGAAGATGATCCCTGTTTGCTCGAAAAAAAGGAAAGGAAATATTTAAAACAACACAGATGAAGCACTTCTCAAGGACAATACCACTTTTTCATGACAGTATCTAAACAGTAGCACAACACCAATAGAGATGACAAAGCTCAATCATATGGATGAAATCAGTGGGCGAGTACCAACATTTGTAAGGAGGCTGATTGTGTAGAGCATACAAATGAAGAACTTCTCCGGAACCATCTGTTGCTATCTACAGGGGTGGCCATGCTTACTATATACTCCTCGATTAGTTTAATGTTTCCAACATCTTCTTGTGCAGTTCCACTAAAATATATGGTATCTTCAAAAAAGATCCCTGTTTGCACAAGTAGAGATAATTACGTATGGCATCAAATCAGTGGCAAAACAATTGCTCGTTCCAGCCATAGCAATAAATTAAGATGCAAAACTATATCATTACTTGTGTCATCACAGTTCCAGTGCTTCATTACAGCACCGGGAGTTGATTTTTGTTTTTCTTCCGCTTGTTCTTCCCCTTCATCACTTGGTTCAATATCAGACAAGCTTCGCCTTCAATGTAATATTTAGCATGTCAATTAGGGAGCACAAGTATAGTACTAAACTTAATTTTCTGATGAAAGTGGCAAAATACAGGCCAACAGTTGTGAAATATCCTTATCTTACCTCAATGGGATATTACGGTGCACATACAGATTGGAAGTCTTGTGTCCATTTGTGCAGTTCACTAAAATCAAGCAACATTATCGTACAAGTAGCACAACATATGAAAGCACACTGCAGAATCATGTGAAAGAAGGCTAGTACTGACCTCTCATGATGCGGAATTCAAACAACTCACAAGAAGAAGATCTAAACCAAATTCGCCTTAACGGATAGGAAGTAAGATCTCCTCTTGTGCAGTTCCACTAAGATCAAGCAATCAAGCAACGTTGTCGGTGTGACATTTTGGTTGAACTGCACCAAACACTCTTAAAACAAAAGTGTTTTGTGCAGTGCAACAAATGGTCACAATGGCAACGAGGTGAAGTAGATAACCCTATTTACACAGAGGTGCAAAGGAAACAATTAGTGGTCAATAACGATGGATGACACAGAAGCCAACAAAAAGAAGCATATACCTCATCTAAATGGGAAAGAAAGCAAGACAGTAGCATTTCTAAAACAGTGGCATTGATTAATATTAACATAGAGATTATATTAACAATAAAATTCATCAAACATGTAATTTGCTTTTAACTATGGCATTGCATCAATTTTCCAGCGGCATTATTAGAGGGTGTTTGTTTATAGGGACATTTTGGTGTAGGGACTAAAATAACTCCGTGTCAGTCACATCTAAACCAAACAGGAGGGACTTTTAGGGACTAAAAGTGGGCATTTGGGACTAAAGAAAGAAGACCCCGAGGGAGTCTTTTTGGGACTTTTTCCAATAGTTGCCCCTGCCACGCATCACACCTTGTTTCTATTAGTTCATTACTAGGGGTAACATGGTCTTTTATCATGTCATTTAATAACCTCTTGTCCATGTTTAGTCCCTGGAACCAAGCAGGTAGGGACCAGGGAGTTTTTAACCAAACATGGCCTTAGATTAACAACAACTAATGAGTTGCACGGGACAGTGGACGCACTAGCACCATGTGCATCTACCGATGTACTATGGTCATGCATAGTCTGTTGCAACAAAGAACAAACAACCAAGGAGAATATTTGTGTTGGTCCTAGTTTTGTTATCTTTAGACACCTTTCCCTATGTGAGCGCAGCAAATCTAGTCCTACTCAAACTCTACAGCCTTGTCCCTTTCTTTCCTTTTTGAACTAGTACTTTTGCCCCTTCCTTTCCTCTTTGAACCATGTCCTAGATTTATGCGATACAACTTTCCCCACTACTTTCCCCCATTCCTTTCCTCTTTGAACCACGTCCTAGATTCATGATATACAACTTTCCCCCATCATTTCCTCTTTGAACCACGTCCTAGATTCATGCTATATAAAACTTTTCCCACTACTTTCCCCCACTTCTTTCCTCTTTGAACCACGTCCTAGATTCATGGTATACATGCAGCTAGAGCAATGCATGTGGAGTAAGTAAAATATACCTTAAGGTTCTTGGGGCGTGGTTCAGTGGGTGACGGGACGGCGGTGAAGAAGAAGGGGTCGGAGGCCCTCCCGCGCCGCCGCTGGGTGGAAAGTGAACAGCAGCGCCGCTAGTGGATTCCCTCCCTCGCCGACGGCAACAGCGTTAAGCCTCCTTCCCTTCCCGGCGACCGGATCCTGCTGGCTCTTTGAGCAGCAGTGAGGGTAGAGAGAGAGGCCAACAAAGTCTTGTTTAGATCTGAAGAGGGCGAGAGAGTGTGAAGAGTGCAACTACAAGCACTGAGGCTCCAGCGGGAGAGGGCGAGAGAGTGTGAAGAGAGCAACTACAAGCGTTGAGGCTCCAGCGTGTATATATATACTGGAGAGAGAGTGTGAAGCGTGCAAACCCTAGAAAACATTTTGACCAGTCAAAGAATCCTCCTGGCAAAAATTATGCTCAAGTGTAGTTATCGAACCCGAGACCTCAAGTTTAATGAGTGAATAGGCTAACCAGCTACACAACCCTCCTGTTATGTTCAACGAGAGGAAAATAACCTTTTATACATTCCTGCATTCATGTGACAGGCATGCCATGTTTTTTTTGTGTTTGTGGGAGTCATTAGGATTTCAATCATAATCGTGTCATGTTGCTTTGGTGGTAAGACTATCCACAGTGGTGCAGAAATAATGCAGCCTTAGTCACCTTACCTCTCTGCATGTATGTTGGGTCCCACCAGTCAAAGGGTGAAACAAACAAATTAATAAGAAAAATTAAAAGCGCCAGCGGTGTATCTTACTACCTCACACATCGCGCTACTGCTCGGGAACACTGTCCAATTAATCCCTCTGTTCGCTCACATACTATTTTAAGTGAATCCTTATTATAAGATGCACACAAATTTTGGGCACTTGTATTCAACTTAAGTCAGTGTGCCACCGTATCTCGTATACTTACTACTCCCTCCGTCTAGGTGTAACAAGTCATGTTAGAAGGTGCAACAGGACCAAGGTGCGTGTTTGTGCGTGTGTGTGTTTAACAGCATGTGTGTGTTAGAGAGTGCGACAGATCGACCTACTCCTATAGAGAGATGGTGTGTAGTATACGATTTTAGCCGCAAGAGTTGGTGCATCCTCTTGTTTCCGGGCGTGTCCGGTTGGGACATGCGGACAGCTGCCACGCCCGCTCCTAACCAGCCTGGCCCACCCAAAGCCCCTCCATCGCCCGCGCGCGCTTCCCTCCCGAAACGGTCAGTGCCGCTCCAAAGAATCGGTGCCGCATTCATGACCGGGCAGCGTGGACGCGACTGAGAGAGTCCTGGATTAGGGGGTATCCAGACAGCCGGACTGTGTACAACGTCCGCACTATTGAAGCGTGAAGATACAAGACTCAAGACTTCGGCCCGTGTCCGGATGGGACTCTCCTTTGCTTGGGGCAAGCTTGGTGATCCGGATATTATATTTCCTTCCTTTTAACCGACTCCATGAAAACCCTATCCCTCTCCGGTGTCTATATAAACCGGAGAGGTTGGTCCTTAGAAGGCTGATCACAATTACAATCATACCATCATAGGCTAGCTCTTAGGGTTTAGCCTCTACGATCTCGTGGTAGATCTACTCTTGTACTACCCATATCATCAATATTAATCAAGCAGGAAGTAGGGTTTTACCTCCATCGAGAGGGCCCGAACGTAGGTAAACATCTGTGTCCCTTGCTTTCTGTTACCATCAGCCTTGACGCACAGATCAGGACTCCCTACCTGAGATCCGCCGATTTTTACACCGACATTGGTGCTTTCATTGAGAGTTCCTCTGTGATGTCACCACAAGGCTCGATGGCTCGTCTCATCGTCAAGGACGACATTACCTCGGAGGGGGCTCTGGCTGTAGGCCAGACGCTTCGGCTCAGCGGCTTATCATGGCCGCCCCATCGGCGGTGGCGCCGCCGACGGCTTCTCGGGTCATCAATCATAACCTTCGCGTCAGTTCGGAACTTGCCGAACAGATGGATCCAATGGAGCTCTCTTCCTTAACGAACTCTTGGATTGCATCGCCGCTCTGGGAGTCGGTACAGACTATGACTGGATTGGGTTAAACCCAACCGAAGGGACATCAGGTCCCCGCCGGCCACCCATGAGATAGCGATAGTGGAGGAACCACACGTGGATTGCCCCTCAACTTTGAGGACAAATTATGTTCGGATCACCAAACTCCTTGAGCCAAAGACCTGCTCAAGGGAAAACTTGACCCAGGTCCCGGACTTAGAATCGGGCATTGGGCTGAAGAAATTGGGAAGCTCTCCGGATTTCGAGCTGTTAAGCTCCGAACCGCCCGCGGCTTGGACTTGGCAATCATAGTACGGAAGTAGTGTGCGATGGAGAGTGCTTGGAAGACCCAAACAGAATTTTGGGATAGTACTGCTCTCACCAAGACCTTTGTCCGAACTAAACGGACAAACTCTCGTAAGTCTACCCTGCGACATAATACATGATTCACCACGCGTACGCATGTACGAAGAAAAGGAAGCCGAGTTAGATCGGCAGGATAACTTGGATGCCCTGGAGGAGGAGCGCAATGTGGCAAAAGCCCGTTCCGCATTCTATCAGCAGCAGGCTCGACGATATCAAAGCAGAGAAGTGCGGGCCAAAACTTACAATATTGGCGAGCTCATTCTACGCCTTCAGGAGAAGAAGAAGGGCAAACTCAAACCCAAGTGGGAAGGTCCCTTCGTCATTGACAAAGTTCTCACCGGAGGAGTGTACCCTTTACGTAATGCATCCGATAACAGACTCGAGCCGAACCCATGGAACGCGGCCAGACTCCGGAGATTCTACGTCTAACGCCGAACTTAGTGTTCGTCTCCTTACCTCTCCTTTTTAATTATGCTCCACCCCTTTTCTCTCCTTTCTCGACCCCTTTTTTCACACAAAGTATTTAATACAATGCGGACCCTCGAATCACTCTGGCCGTACTATGTGTGTAAGCTATACCTGGGGGCTTCCTATCCGGAAGCTAGACATAATTACTTTAAATGGCTTTTTGCCCACCGCATATGCATTCTTTAGCCATATTTGCCTTTTTTTCATCATTATATGCATCAATATGACTTAAGATGTGGCCAAGCTGGGTTGCCTGGCTCTTGTGTTTATGCTCTACGTTCTCGTTAATTCGGCTGGGGTATAAGGGGAGCACCTTTGTGATTGTTACTGCCGGTTAAGCCGAAAGTGTACCTTAGACTGGGTGAAGCCGAAAGCTAGTTTCCTTAAGAGAATATTCGATCGGTGAACAAAGGATGTATTCGTTGGTTACAACAAAAGCCCCAGAAGTTTTCTATCCTGCGCCATCGGTCGCAGTCCAGACATGTGAATTGGTGCATGCGTACCCAGGGAAAGGAACCCCTAACGGAACTATTCTCCCTGGAAGATGTTTCTTGCTATCCATGTAATATAAAATAACTAGTTGGGTACTTGTCTGTTCAAGAACTTATGACCCATACGCCTGTTCTCCACGCATACCCCGGTTTTGTATAACTGAGCGGGTATTTGGACACACCCCAGACTATAGGATCCAGGGGCTGAAGCGAAAAGGTCCACCATGACAAATGATTTTAATCCGGCTAGGGGCTACTTATGCCCACTAAATTACACAGTCACTTGGACTAACTATATTCCTCCTCTATACCATCTAACAGGCTATCTAGCTTACAATCCTGTTGAGAATACTTAGCGGCTAACGCTACCTGGTCGTACACCAGACTTACAGGAATTTCTTGCCCATCGGGCCCCGCCGGTCCTACTTCGGCCATATGGTTCGGATCCAGGTTGGTGTAGCGCGTCTTCACCATTGCCAGGCTTCTCTTGCTCCTTGCCGTCATGCTGATATCTTCCACAGATGGAAGCGCCGCCGAGCTCCTTGAAGCAGGTCCGCAAGCTCCCCCATGCCATTCGGCAGGAGGCTTGATGGCCACAAGGCCTGAGCAACGATGTGCATCACCTACCGAGTACGCTCGTGCAACTTCGAAAGTTCTTGTAGCAAATCACCTGCAGATGAGGGCATCTCCTCTTCAGGGCGACCCATTAACATTCCTGCAAGCAAAAAAATTTCAAAAAACTTCCTCGCCGAACTATAACACAGTTCGTTTGAGCTCTTACCATAAATGCCAGATCGAAGCCTTTTGTTCTCCTTCACGGAGTCTGCCAGTTGAGCACGGACGTCCTTTAATTCCATGTCCACACGAATATTGGCATATTGTAGCTTGTTTTTCTCTTGCGTCACCTGCGTAAGGATGTGCTTGCCAGCCTTTACCTACCATTGGAGATGCGAGTCGTCACCCATTATGCCCTCCGGATTCACCCCGGGATTGTCTAGAGCATTTTTTGTTAGACTAACCGCACCAGCCATTTACTAACTGGTACATCTGCGTATAATGGAGACAAATATTACCAGAGGGGGCCTTCCGGGATCCCTCTAACTTGGCTACCACATCAATCAACTAGGCCTTGCATGCATCCAGCTCCCGAGCCAATTGTTCGTTCTTGTCCACAAGGACCTATGCATATATTGATCCTTCAAACAGTTGTCCCAACTATTTCATGTCTCGGGGGCTACTGCTATACATACTTGTCAAAACTTTCTTACCCGTATATCTTTGGTGTACTGGTTCATCGCTTGGGTAAGCCCGCCTCGAGCAGCTCGGACGTATGCGTCTGCCGAATTGAAGGCATTAAAAGCCTCTTCAGAAAAGATGTTGTTCCGAAGAACGGCTCTCCGGCGCTGGTGATTCATGGCGCTCTCCACCTCTGAGTTCGTGGTCGAACACATATCCGCGTCCTCTGTCGGAGAACTACGTGGTTCTGGCCCCGTGTCCGCCTCCGCCCTCGAAGCCGGTTCTTGAACCTGGCTGGTGGAGGCGTGACTGGTGGGATTCCCGGATATAGTCCGGCTGCTCCTCTTCCTGCCAGACACAAAGGGTGATGTCATATTTCAAATACTATAAACCGCAGGACATGTTATTACTTTACCTCTGCAGCGGTGTGTCAACCCTCACCGCCTTCCTCTTGAGCCTGCCCGATCCGGACTCCCGTGGTTGACGAGTCCCTAGGGGCTCGGCCTCACGCTCCGACCGTTGTCTCTGCAAAAAGCACGATGCCTCAAGGGTAAATCATAATCCTGAGGGGAATCCTCTTCGGAGGATAGGGTTTTTGGTTCAGCTTACACGGGACGTAGGGAGCAGTCTAGGATAGTCGGCTGTAATGGCCACTAAGGCGCCATCCCAGCTTGCTTGATGAAATACACCATTCACAAGCTCCACAGTGATATCCGGATGTTCTTTGAGTCCCAGGATCTAGGGCCCTTCCAGGGTCCTCTGGTTGCGGGGAGGGGCTGAAGACTCCTTCTACGGCCCTCCTCAGTTCATGCTCAGAAGCATTGATGCAAGTAATCTTAGTAGGAGAACACTAGAGTAAGTGAAGCAGGGAAAAGAATGGCAACTTACCCACTCTGGGGGTTGTACGTGGAGAATCCGTCTCGCGTCTTTATGCGAAGGAATTTCTCCTCTTCCCCTTTGTACAAATCGGACAATATCCTTGCCAAAACGGCAACGGAGTCCGGACCCTTACGGCCGCAGCGGGTGGCGTCGTCTTCCCCATTGAAATGCCACATGGGCTTCCCCCGATATTGGAGCGGTTGCACTCCCCGCTTTATGCATATCGCCATGACCTCGACTATCGTCTGTCCGGATTTGGCCAGTAGCTTTATCCTGTTCATCAGGAAGTATATTTCCCTTGTGTCCTCTTCTTGAGGGCCCCGGGGGCGCCAGCTTAGGCATGCCCTCGGCGGGGCGTTGCTAAATTTGGGGAGACCTGCCCGGACTGGATAGGGAGGGGAACTTCGTCTATATAGAACCACTCTGAGGTCTAGTTTTCTGGTGCCTTCTCAGGAGTGCCGGACAGGTATCCGGTCTCGGCAATGCGCCATACTTCGGCCCCGCCCACTTGACATAGGGAGTCTCCCTGGGTGCGGGGGACGAGGCAGAACAGCTTCCTCCATAATCCGAAGTGTGGTTTGCAGCCTAAAAACAGCTCGCAAAGGGCGACATACCCCGCTATGTGCAGAATGGAGGCAGGGGTAAGGTTGTGTAATTGGAGGTCGTAGAACTCCAGGAGCCCACGAAGAAACGGGTGGACAGGAAACCCGACTCCCCTCAACAGATGCGGGATGAGGCATCTATGCTCCTCTAGAGATGGGTTAGGAGATCCCTCAGCTTGTTCCCCTCCATCATAAGTGGCTATTCCAGCTCGGACGGGGACCATGAACGCCAGTGAGAGAAACCCTTGGGTTTGTAACTCTATCAAACGGTTATGAGGAACTGAACACTCTCCCCGATCCCCCGACTTGGAATGAGAAGGGCGAGCAGAAGAGTTGCGACGGCCGGCCATGCTGGAATGGTTTTTCGCGGAGCGCTCTGTTGGATGCTAGCTCTGGGAGGGAGAGTGAGGTTTGGATCTGAGAATCCTCGTCCCTTCAACTAGATGGTCAGCCCGGAGGATCGAGGGTGGAAAATGCAAAAATGCCTCGACTCCTCGCATTCGCTTGACACGTGGAGATGGTCATTACTGAGGCACTGATGCCGAGGAGCACAACATTGATTGGAGGCTGGACACTATTCATCGTAACAGGTACTTTGGAGTATTCAGAGGAGGAACCTGCCTTGCAATGCCGAAGACAATACCGCGTGTCGGACTCATCGTCATTGAAGCCTGGTTCAGGGGCTACTGAGGGAGTCCTGGATTAGGGGGTATCCAGACAGCCGGACTATGTACAACGTCCGGACTATTGAAGCGTGAAGATACAAGATTCAAGACTTCAGCCCGTGTCCGGATGGGACTCTCCTTTGCGTGGAAGGCAATCTTGGCGATCCGGATATTATATTTCCTTCCTTGTAACCGACTCCATGTAAACCCTAGCCGTCTCCGGTGTCTATATAAACCGGAGAGGTTGGTCCTTAGAAGGCCGATCACAATGACAATCATACCATCATAGGCTAGCTCTTAGGGTATAGCCTCTACGATCTCGTGGTAGGTCTACTCTTGTACTACCCATATCATCAATATTAATCAAGCAGGAAGTAGGGTTTTACCTGCATCGAGAGGGCCCAAACCTGGGTAAACATCTGTGTCCCTTGCTTCTTGTTACCATCGGCCTTGACGCACAGATCGGGACCCCCAACCCGAGATCCACCGGTTTTGACACCGACAACGACCTCTCACTGGCGCAAGAGTGATGGTTTCTTCGTCCGTCCAACTTACTGCTGGGTCTATGTGATTTGATGGCTCATTGGTCTTTATTACTGAGGTGGTAGGACTCCTGGATGTCCCACGCTTTCGCCGAAAGGAGGTAGTAGATTACAATTTTCTCCATTCTTACAGCGGAGGAGTGCAAGCGCAGTGAAAACACACAGGCTCAGTGATTACATGGCCCACCTCACACTATCACCGTGCGACACCTAACTCTTTACATAGTACTCCCTCCATTCCTAAATATTACTAGATGAGTCCCCGTGCGTTGCCGCGGAACAGCGGTATATCTCTCTGCACAAAATTATTGATTTCATAGAACTAAAAAAAATCTATAACCGCTTGAAAAATGTGGTAGCCTAACTAAATAAACTCCCATCATCATTTAGATCATTCCATGTAAGGAAAAAATATCAGCCAACTCCTACTGCATAATGGGATTATATTTTTCTTTTTGACATGTTAATGGGACTTAAAAGCTCACTTACATGCATGCTACTGGTGCATGCTTGCATGTAGACATGATGATGTGATTTAAAACCCACTCACATGCATGTGCCACGGTATTTTTGCATGCTTGCATGTGGCTTAGTGCGGAGCCTCTCAACGTCTAGATCAAACGACTATTATGACTGATTTACTTCATCTAACGGCTACATCAATTTTGATGATGTGGCTCAAGGAGAGGATAGAGAATTCCTAGTAGTGGGGGCTAGCTATTACTAGTAGATAAGTCTTTGTAGAGATTCCACTAGGTGAACTACATACGGAACAAAATGAATGAATCTACACTTAAAATGCATCTATATACATCCGCATGTGGTTCATGGTGAAATCCCTACAAAGACTTATATTTAGGAACAGAGGAAGTACTAGTATAGTACTAGTACGTACTGTAATTTATCAGCGAGATAAATGTGTACAATGCTATGAAGCTTCCAGCTCCTGTTACATGTATCTTGCATCCAAGGTTGCAAGTTGCAACATTTCATCAAATACAAAGGAGACTAACATGCATGCTATTGCATCTCAATGATTGACAGATCATAGCAAATATGTACTCCCTCCATTCCAAAATAAGTGTCTCAACTTTGTGCAAACTTTAGTACAAAGTTGTACTACTACTAAAGTTGACACTTATTTTGGAACAGAGGTAGCTAAAGAAAAAAATGATCCATGCAGTCCCTAGCCCTTGAACCGTGAACCCTGACCAGGCTTCAATTTGCTAGCAACGTTCGAGCTTCCTAATAAATGAAGTTTGCAACCTTTTGACCATCGGATCATTTTGTGCAGTTTCACCAAAATCGAGATGAGCATCCCTGTGGCAAAGAAATTGAAGAAGCGTGATTAGAATAAGATTACTAGGACTAGTAGATGAGACATAAACTCATCACAAATACAGTATGTAAAAGCAAGTAGAGGTATCAGGTATGTGCGGGGCAAAGAAGTAGAGAAATATCCGAAGGGAGTGATGTGGGCAGCTAGAGCAGTGGTGCAAGCCGGCTGTAAAGGGAGTTGTACCTGAGGGACGTAGATCAACCTTGAGGATGGCGGCGGGAGGCGGCAACTGCCCACGTCGCGGTAGTGAGCAAGGGACGAAGGCAACCTCACCGGCTTTGGGAGAGACAACGGCGGGGACCCCTGATCGGGACGTGCCGACAGTGGGTTTTCACCGTCGGCGACGGCCACCGCATCTACACTAAGCATCCACCCCTTCCCCAAGAGGACGTGATCCGCCGGGATGTTAGAGATGTGGCCACAGTCATTTTGTGCGAGAGAGTGTGAAGAGAGCAACCCCAGCAAGCAACCATGTAGGCTGGCCCGTCCTGACTATGTATATAGTGGAGCGGTTTCCTTTTCTCTCCATATGAACCTATCATATTGCGTACGTGCTACTGAAGAAAAAAAATTATTTATAAATGACGCGGCACCTACTACTCGTTCGCCTATAACCTTCCGCTTGGCATCTCCAAAATATTAACCTTGCGATTGGCTCTTCGCCTCTTGGGGAAGTCGAGCAATAATGGTAGTGCAGTATATACCGTTCTGGCTATATGATACCGAATGAATTGCTGCACGTCCACCACATGGGCGAGGGTCGAGGGGAGAGGGAGAGTGCTACTACATACGGAGCAAAATGAGTGAATGTACACTCTAAAATACGTCTATATACATCAGTGTTTGGAGTATGTACTAGTAGTTCATATTGAAATCTACTAAAGGAAATATATATTCCAAACAATATGATATAATCTCTATAACCAAGGTATTTGGGACGAGGAGTAAACGGAGGGAGTAGTAAATTTTTCTCCTCGTCCTGCGAGCCACCGCGCACATGGGCGAGGGAGGAGCAAGCTTCACCTCATCCCGCGAGCCACCGCGCCCGTGGGCGGGGGAGACAGCATACTAAGCAAGCTTCTCCTCGTTCTGCGAGTTGACGGGACTCATAAAAAGTACTCCAGTGTATAGAGCCTTGCCTCTAAGGTAGGTGAGGGAGTACTGGATTAGGGGGTATCCGGACAGCCGGACTGTGTACAATGTCCGGACTATTGAAGCGTGAAGATACAAGACTCAAGACTTCGGCCCGTGTCCAGATGGGACTCTCCTTTGCATGGAAGACAAGCTTGGTGATCCGGATATTGTGATTCCTTCCTTGTAACCGACTCCATGTCAACCCTAGCCCTCTCCGGTGTCTATATAAACCGGAGAGGTTGGTCCTTAGAAGGCCGATCACAATTACAATCATACCATCATAGGCTAGCTTCTAGGGTTTAGCCTCTACGATCTCGTGGTAGATCTACTCTGGTACTACCCATATCATCAATATTAATCAAGCAGGAAGTAGGGTTTTACCTCCGTCGAGAGGGCCGAACCTGGGTAAACACCTGTGTCCCTCGCTTCCTGTTACCATCAGCCTTGACGCACAGATCGGGACCCCCTACCTGAGATCCGCTGGTTTTGAAACCTACATTGGTGCTTTCATTGAGAGTTCCTCTGTGTCGTCTCTATCAGGCTTGATGGCTGCTTCAATCATCATCAACGACGCTGTCCAGGGCAAGACTTTCCTCCCCGGACAGATCGTCGTGTTTGGTGGCTTCGCACTGTGGGCCAATTCGCTTGGCCACCTGGAGCAGATCGATAGCTATGCCCCCGGCCACCAGGTCAGGTTCAGAAAGTTGAACTACACAACGGATATTTGCGGGGACTTGATCTTCGACTGATTCGAGCCAGTGTCAGAAGCACCGAACAGTCACGATGAGCACGGCTTAGACCTGCTGTCAGACGATGCTCGGGATATCACCCCAGCAGAAGCCTCAGATCTAAATACGGGGCAGGTTGCGTTGCCTGAGGACGGAGGGCTGGACCCCGTCCCGCAGGCCGTACCCTCATCGGCGATGGAGCCGAACACAGGCCTCACTTCTGAGGGAGCCTGTGACTCTGGACCCCCGGATTCATATCCGGATGTAGGTTCCAGTTTGCGCGTCCCCGAGCCCGCCGAGCCTGGTTGGGCTCCGGTGATGGAGTTCATCGCGGCGGACGTCTTTCAGCACTCGCACCACCCACTTCATTGCCACAATTTATGATCTAACCGGCTTGAGTGGGAAGCAGACAACGATGGAATTCGTTGCCCACCCACCTCCCACTTCATTGCCACGATCGATGATCTAACCAATGTGCTTGACTTCGACTACGCAGACATCGACGACATGGACGACGATGTAGGAGAATTACAGGAGCCACCGCTCACAGGGCGGTGGACAGCAACCTCCTCAAACGATATATATATGGTGGACACTTCGAAGGAAACCAATGGCGATGAGGTAACGAAGTATAACCCCTTGGGAAGAAAAACAAAGCATGGGCGTCGTTGGCGCCGCTCCAAGACCCGCCACAGCAATACCGGCCCCGGAAACGAAAATAATCCAGATGGCGCCGAAGAATAATATGAACCTGACCAGCCCGCCTTCGAGCAGGCCGAACAGGAAGATGAGCAGGTCAGCCCAGAAGAATAGGCGACGAACGCATACCTGGAGGAGGACAACTACATGCCCCCCTCTGAAGACGAGATTAGCCACGGGGACGACGAATTCGGCGTGCCTGAGGACCCCGTGGAGCAGGAGCGCTTCAAGCGTAGGCTTATAGCCACTGTGAGGAGCCTGAAGAAGAAGCACCAGCAACTCCAAGCTGATCAAGATCTTCTCACGGATAGATGGACTGAAATCCTGGCAGCCGAGGAATATGGACTCGAACGCCAAACGGCTGACCGGCCACCCCGTGGCCGCGATAAAACGGGATATCAGCCCGGATACCAGCCCACACTCCCCACGCCGATACACTACGGCCCAGGGCAACAGGCAAGACCTGCAAGATATTCTGGAAAACAAAGCAGGACAGCCAAGATCGATCTACGGATCGCAGGGGCGCGCCCCAGCGCGCGATGATGATCGTCGCGCCGAATACATCATCATCAGGTCAGGCCGGGCCGAACACAGCAACCCAGACCAATTCGAGCTGCGTAGCCACATAGCCCGGCACAGAGGCCCGCACACCCCCTCTACTTCACTGACGAAGTGATGGATCATGAATTCCCAGAAGGGTTCAAACCCGTAAACATCGAATCGTATGATGGCACAACAGACCCTGCAGTATGGATCGAAGATTTCCTTCTCCACATTCACATGGCCCGCGGAGATGATCTACACGCCATCTAGTATCTCCCCCTTAAGCTCAAAGGACCAGCCCGACACTGGTTAAACAACTTGCCAGCAAATTCCATTGGCAGTTGGGAAAACCTGGAAGATGCGTTCCTCGATAACTTCCAGGGCACATATGTGCGACCACCAGACGCTGATGACCTGAGCCACATTACCCAACAGCCCGGTGAGTCAGCTCGGAAATTCTGGACTCGGTTCCTTACTAAAAAGAACCAAATAGTCGACTATCCGGACGCCGAAGCCCTGGTGGCCTTTAAGCATAATATCCATGACGAGTAGCTCGCTCGACACCTCGGCCAGGAAAAACCCAAGTCTATGGCAGCTGTCACAACCCTAATGACCCGCCTTTGTGCAGGTGAGGATAGCTGGTTGGCTCGCAGCGGCACCACGCCACATTCCGGCACTTCGGACGGCCGCGATGCTAACGGCAAGCCACAACGTAACAGACATAAGAGATGGAACAACGGTGAAAACACGGAAGACACGGTGGTCAATGCCGGATTCAGTGGATCTAAGTCCGTTCAGCGGAAAAAGCCATTCAAAAGAAATAATTAGGGAACGTCCAGCCTGAACCTGCTTTATCAGGACACAGTGCGCAAAATGGGCATTGACCCTTCAAGGATTAAGCCCACCAAAACCACCTTTAAAGGTCTAATTCCTGGAGTAGAGGCCCGCTTACGGGCTCTATAACACTGGAAGTGGTCTTCGGATCCCCGGATAACTTCTGGAGTGAAGAGTTAATCTTCGATATCGTGCCTTTTCGTAGTGGTTACCACGCACTGCTCGAATGAAACGCATTCGCTAGATTCAATGCGGTACCACATTACGCATACCTCAAGCTCAAGATGCCTGGACCGCGCGGGGTCATCACTGTCAATTGAAATATGGACTGCTCCCTTCGAACAGAAGAGCATACGGCAGCCCTCGCGGCAGAAGTACAATGCGGCCTACTCCGACAAACCAATCCGGCGACAACTTCGAGCACCGTCAAGCGTGTCCGGAGCACCCCCCAACAGGATCATCAGGAATGCCAAGAGCGTGATTAGCAGTCCGGCCTCCGCTCAAGCCCCTTTAAAGCAGCATTCGTGCCACACGTACCCAATTACGCACTCAAGATACCATGGGCATAGGCGGAGGCGCATCAACGACTCAGTCAATAGTGCGATTAACCGCCAAACACCTTCATACTCTTTCCCTCTTACCTTTTAGGACACAACATTAGTGCAACATCCTCAGAAGAGCCGAATTGCCGGACTTATATGGGAGAGACATCCAAGAAGGCAACAGAAGGAAATACCCAGGTGGAATCTATTTACGATCATTATACCTGCTTTATCTGTCTGTACACAACATGCCCCTCGATAGGACATGTCAAATAGTCCTATTTTATCTCCGCTTAATGCATCCATTGTAAACATACGCTTAAACGTATTTTTAGTCAATGGGAGATTATATATAGCGTCAGCTTATTATTCTAATTTGAGCATTTTTTCTCTTATAAATGTTTTTTGAAATTGCATCCGTACACCTTGGTGCAGTCAGTTTGCCAGGGGCTTCTCATGGCGCCCCGTAATATGGCAAATAAAGTCCGAACACTTTCAAAAGTGCGGCACCCCGAACTTATAGCACTATGTGCATCAGCTCCGAATCATGTCTTGGGTCTACAGTTGGGATAGCCAGGCTCCCTTGTTTTGGTACCCTACGTTCCGTTATATCGGCTAAGGTAGTGCAGGGAGAACTACTGCGATTGTGTCCCGGTTCTTCCGGACGAGAACCTCAGTAGAGAAAGCCGAAACTGACTAGCATGATGTGGTGAGAGCTGGTCGCTGTTCAAGAGGTCTTAAAATCCTTAAAGATTTTCCGCTTTAGGCGATAAATCGGCTTCGTCCGATCCAGGCGTATATAGCACCCCAATTCGGCCTTCCGAATCTTAGGGGCTTCGCCGAAATTTAAAATTGTAAACTTCTATGGCTAAGTGAAAGTTATAAAGCCGCATAGTCAGATTGCCTTGTTCGCTGCGCCAGACACCTCCTTAATGGACCAAACATTTGGATAAAGAGTGTCCGGGTTTTCCACGAATACCCCAGTACTAGTTACATGGGGGCGGAAGCCGACAACTGGCCTACTTTCAGAATTTTATAAACAGCCGCACAGAAGGTAATATTTTAAATAAACAAAAGTGCTGCATAGCGCAAGTAACTTCATCTTTAAATTACAAACATGACAGAAGTGAATTCATTCAAAAATGGTGTCCTTGGTACACTCATCGGCCACGAGACGAGCACCCTTCATAACCCCGTCATAGTACATCTCGGGATGACGATGCGCCTTGCCCTCTGGCGGCCCATCCTTGACCAGCTTCTCTGCATCCAGCTTGCCCCAATGCACCTTGACGCGGGCAAAGGCCCGGTGGGCACCCTCGATGCAAACGGATCGCTTGATCACTTCAAGCCGCGGACAGGCATCCACCATCCGCTTGATCAGGCCAAAGTAGCTAGTGGGTAGGAGCTCACCAGGCCACATTCGGACTACAAAACGTTTCATAGCCAGTTCAGCCGCCCTGTGGAGTTCGACCAACTGCTTCAGCTGGTCACTTAGAGGCATCGGGTGTTCGGCCCCAGCATACTGGGACCAGAACAGCTTCTCCATTGAGCTCCCCTACTGGGCACGGTATAACTCCGCAGCGTCTGACATGCTGTGTGGCAGATCTGCGAATGCCCCTGGAGAGCTCCGAATCCGAGTAAGTAAAAGAAACGCCTCCTCCACATGTTATCTTTGCATAAAGAATTTCTTACCCGCTGCTATCTTTTGGGCCTCCTGGATCTCCCGTTGTGCCTTCTCGGCCGCGGCCTTGGCGTCTTTCATACTCACAAGGGCCTTCGCAAGCTCGGCCTCCTTCATCTTCAGGTCATGCTCCACGGACTCGTACTTCTTGCCTAGGTCCCGGAGCTCCTGTTGTACCTCGCCCACTGTAGCACTTTGCTTTTTGTGCTCCTTACATTCCAAGGCCGCTTTGTCTTCGGCCTCGGACAGTGCTTTCTTCAGGGACGCCTGAGGGAGTCCTGGACTAGGGGGTGTCCGGACAGCCGGACTATCATCGTCAGCCGGACTCCAAGACTACAAAGATACAAGATTGAAGACTCCGTCCCGTGTCCGTCTGGGGCTTTCCTTGGCGTGGAAGGCAAGCTTGGCGATACGGATATGTAGATCTCCTACCATTGTAACCGACCCTGTGTAACCCTACCCCTCTCCGGTGTCTATATAAACCGGAGGGCTTTAGTCCGTAGGACACAACCATTACATCAATCATACCATAGGCTAGCTTCTAGGGTTTAGCCTCCTTGATCTCGTGGTAGATCCACTCTTGTACTACCCATATCATCAATATCAATCAAGCAGGAGTAGGGTTTTACCTCCATCGAGAGGGCCCGAACCTGGGTAAAAACATCGTGTCCCTTGTCTCCTGTTACCATCCGCCTAGACACACAGTTCGGGACCCCCTACCCGAGATCCGCCGGTTTTGACACCGACATTGGTGCTTTCATTGAGAGTTCCTCTGTGCCGTCACCGATAGGAAGGATGCCTCCTCCCGTCTTCAAGGACGGTATTTTCGCCAAAGGAGCCTTGGCCGCCGGCCAAACTATCCGGCTAGGTGGTTTTCTTATCACCTCCTGTCTGGCCACTGCTTTGACAATGACCTCTCAAGTCGTCAAAAGCAATCTTCACGTCAGCTCGGAATTCGCCGAGCGGCTGGATCCAATAGAGCTCTCCTCCGTAAACGAGCTCTTGGATCGCATCGCCGCCCTGGGAGTCGCTGCAGACTACAATCAGATTGGGCTTAAAGCCGATCTGAGAGAGATTAACTCTCCCCAGGTCACCCACCATGTTGCAGTGGTAGAGGAACAATGCGGCGAATCTTCTCCTGTATTGAAAACTAGTCATGTCCGGGCTCCTGAACCCCCCATGCCGGATTCCCGCGGAGGGACGGACTTCGATCAAGCACAGAACTTAAAGTCAGGCATCGTACCAGACTCGTTGGACAACGTCCAGCAATCCAAGTTTCCAAATTTGGAAACTTCTCGGCCTTCGAGCCTTGAGATGGGTAGGGTTCCGGACTTAATTCCACCCACCCGCCCAGACATATGCAATCTATCACTAATCCGGTAAGACCCGCTAAGAGAGTACATCACTACTGGGCCAGATTCCTCTTGGTTATGGACATGATAAAGGACTGCCGAGAGGAAAACGCAATCTCAATTTTTTGCAATAATTGCACGGACGAGGGAATCTTGAACGCCGTCAGCCATCGTGAAATTACACGCTTCACCGACCTGGCGTCCATAGTACGAAAGTACTGTGTGATGGAGAGTTTCCGGACAACTGAAAATAAGTTTTGGGACAATCCGGCCCCGAATACAACCCTAGTCCGCAACAAAAGGCTGCATTACACTCAGGCACCAGATACAAAAACCAAAAAGCAAAAACCCCATAAAGGGCACGGAACCGTACTGGAGGGATGGCTTAGCGGACCCTGTAAAATTCACAGTACAGAGGGCGCCATCCCAACACATAGCCTTCGAGCATGTTCGATATTACGGCAGGTGGCCAAAAGTGGCGAGGAGCTTCTAGCCCCGGAAAACCACTCCAACAATACCGGTACGGTATCAACAGTCTTCGAGACTTTCGCATCAAATAATATGCGGAAACGAACAATCCGCAGCCTCGCCAAAGTCTACCAAGTAGCAACAACAAATCCATGGAGCGACACAGCCATCACCTTCAACACCAGCGACAAACCTAAATTCCGAACAGCCCGAGCACCAGCCGCACTGGTACTTAGTCCAATAGTGGACGGCTTTCGACTTACAAAGGTCCTCATGGATGGCGGCAGTGGATTAAACCTCATCTACGAAGAAACTCTTCAAAAAATGGAAATAGACTGGAGCCGCATTGAGCGAAGCAGCACAACCTTCAGAGGAATAATCCCTAGCCGGGAAGGGCGCTGCACCGGAAAAATCACACTCGATGTGGTGTTCGGCTCGCCGGACAATTACAGATCCAAAGAAGTCACGTTCCTAGTGGCCCCGTTCAACAGCGGATATCACGCTATATTAGGACGAGAGACATTCACAATTTTTCAAGTCGTACCCCATTACGGGTACATGAAGCTCAAAATGCCTGGGCCCGGCGGAATAATCACTCTCGTTAGTGATCCGGACATAGCACTCCGCGCCGAATACAAGACAACCGCATTAGCCCTGGAGGCACTATCCGAAGCCCTAGCGGCAGAAGAACTCATCGCGCTGCGCTCTACTATGAATAGGGATGATGTGATACTCGATAAGAGGTCCAAGTCCACCTCCTTTAAACCAGCAGACGAAATAGTAAAATTCCAGGTCCATCCAACAGACCCGACAAAGACGGCTTCCATCGGGGCATAGTTGAACCCTGACGTAGACGCCGCACTACGAGAATTCCTTCGGGAAAATTGGGACATTTTCGCCTGGCACCCTTCGGATATGCCCAAAATCCCACGCAGATTGGCAGAACACAGCCTAAACATCCTAAAAGGATTCAAGCCAGTCAAACAGGCTCTTCGACGATTTTCCGAATCCAAAAGACAAGCAATGGGAGAAGAGCTAGCCAAACTATTGGAAGCCGGATTCATCAGAGATATCAAACATCCGGATTGGCTAGCAAACCTGGTAATGGTACCAAAGAAGGACAAATCCTGGTGCCTATGTGTCGATTTTAAAGACCTCAACAAGGCCTGCCCAAAGGATCCCTTCCCCCTCCCCCGCATTGACCAGATAATCGACGCTACCGCAGGACACGATTCACTGTGCTTCCTTGACGCATACTCCGGCTACCATCAAATCAAGATGGCGGAAGCAGACCAAGCCGCAACGGCATTCATCACTCCATATGGACCATTCTAGTTCAACACGATGCCCTTCGGACTTAAAAATGCCGGCACAACATATCAGCGCATGATTCAAACATGTCTGGCCACCCAGATCGGCAAAACAGTAGAGGCATACGTAGACAATGTAGTCGTCAAAACCAAACACGTCGAAACTCTAGTAGACGACTTGAGGCTCACATTCGACAACCTCAGAGCATATGACATCAAGCTGAATCCGGAAAATGCATTTTCGGCGTACCAGCCGGAAAGCTCCTGGGTTTCATTGTATCCGGTAGAGGAATTGAAGCAAACCCAGCCAAAATCCGAGCCCTGTCACAGCTAGATATTCCAAAAGACCTCAAACAAATACAAAAATTGACTGGATGCGTGGCGGCTCTAAGCCGCTTTATCTCCCGTTTAGGAGAAAAGGCATTGCCCCTCTATCGCCTCCTCAGGCGCACCGAACACTTTGAGTGGACGGATGCTGCCACTGCTGGACTCGAAGAAATAAAAGCCATATTGGCAACGAATCCGGTCCTGGCTGCGCCCAATCTGGGCGAACCAATGTTGTTATACATCGCGGCAACACATCAAGTTGTAAGCACGGTACTCATCGTCGAACGAGAGACAGAAGGGCATAAATTCCCCCTTCAAAAACCAGTGTACTACATATCCACTGTGTTAACCCCCTGCAAGTCCTGTTACCCACACTATCAAAAGATAGCGTATGCGATGTTCATGGCATCCCGGAAGCTCCGACACTACTTTCAAGAGTGTTCGATATTATAAACAACCGTGACGCGAGGGGTAGGATTGCAAAATGGGCCATTGAGCTCTTACCATTCGATATAACTTACAAACCTCGGCGAGCTATAAAGTCACAAGTTTTGGCTGACTTTGTCGCTGACTGAAGCCGAACTCCCTAAAGAGTACGGCGCATACAACAATTGGATTATGCACTTCGACGGCTCTAAAATGTTGGCCGGATTGGGGGCTGGCGTCGTATTGACGTCCCCAACCGGGGACACAGTCCAATACGTACTTCAGATAATGTACACGGACTCCAACAACGCAGCCGAATACGAGGCCCTTTTACATGGCCTCTGGATGGCAATCTCCATGGGCATTCAACGCCTAGAGGTGCGCGGGGATTCATACCTTGCAATATCCCAAATAAATGGAGACTTTGATGCCAAGGATCTGAAAACGGCAGCATATCACAACGCTGTCCTAAAAATGTCAGCTCGGTTTGAAGGACTTGAATTCCATCACGTAGCCCGGGATAATAACCAAGCAGCCAACGTACTGGCATGCACCGGTGCAAAACGTGATGCTGTCCCTCCAAACATCTTCCTGGAACGGCTCTTTAGGCCATCCGTACTATGGGAAGAGGAGTCCGGAAATAACAAACCGGAAACAGCCGCACCAACCGACGCAGAGCAATCTGACATAACCGGCGATTCAGCCGATGAAATAACACCTTCAGCCCATGACATAATGGCAGTAATCGCCCCGTGGACGGAACCATTCCTAGCCTACTTGCTTAGGCAGGAACTTCCCGAAGACCAAAATGAGGCCCGCTGCATTGTCCGGCGATCTAAAGCCTACAAGGTCCATGAGGGAGAACTTTATAAGAAAAGCACAACCGGAGTCCTTCAAAGGTGTATCTCCGAAGAGGAAGGGCGAAACCTTCTGGCTGAAATTCATGCCGGACTAGGCGGACACCACGCTGCAGCTCGGGCCCTTGTAGGAAAGGCATTCCGTACAGGATTTTATTGGCCGACGGCCCGGGCAGATGCTCAGGACTTAGTCCAAAGATGCGTCGGTTGTCAGCTCTTTGCTAATCAGAGCCATATGCCACCCACCGCCCTCAAAACTATACCCATTACCTGGACGTTCGCGGTCTGGGGGCTTGACGTTGTTGGACCCCTTAAAGGAGGAACCCACAAGAAAAGGTACCTATTGGTCATGGTGGGCAAATTCACCAAATGGATTGAGGCCAAGCTAGTCAAAACCGCAGAGTCCGGACCAGTGATAGACTTTATCTCCGGGGTAGTACACCGTTATGGTGTCCCCCACAGCATCATCACCGATAAAGGCACGAACTTCATGACCGACGAGGTTAAATCATGGTGCAAAAATATGGGCATTAAGCTCGATTACGCTTCAGTCTATCATCCTCAAACCAACGGTCAAGTGGAATGAGCAAATGGTCTAATAATGAGCGGCATCAAACCCAGACTAGTGCGGTCACTTACGAAATCTGACACGCACTGGGTAGAGGATCTAGACTCCATACTCTGGGGGCTGCGGACAATGCCCAACCATACTACGGATTCACACCATTTTTTATGGTATACGGTGCAGAGGCAGTTCTGCCCTGCGACATCATTCATGACTCACCTCGAGTGCGCATGTACGAAGGAAGAGAAGCCGAGCTGGATCGGCAGGATAGCTTGGATGCATTGGAGGAAGAACGCGACGTCGCCAAGGCTCGTTCCGCATTCTATCAGTAGCAGGCTCGAAGATATCAAAGCAGAGAAGTACGGGCCAAGACTTACAACGTTGGCGAACTAGTTCTACGCCTTCCAGACAAGAAAAAGGACAAGCTCAAGCCCAAATGGGAGGGCCCCTTCATTATTGATCAAGTCCTGACCGGCGGCGCATACCGTCTACGAAATGCGTCGGACAACCGTCTCAAGCCGAACCCTTGGAACGCAGCCCGCCTCCGAAGATTCTATGCCTAGCGCCAGACTAAGAGTTCGTCCCCTTCCCCCGTCCAAACTTTTACACTTCAGTTGTCTTTTGTTTCTCTTTCTTCTCTCAACCCTTTTCCTAAAAAGCCCTTAAGGGCCTACTTGTGCATTGTTCGCGCACACTTGATGTGCCATCCGCACTCATTATACCTGGGGGCTTCTTTACCAGAAGCTTAATTATAAGGGCTTCATGCCCAGCACATGTGTCGAGCTTCCACATGTACCTTTTATTCACCATTATATGCATCAATATGACTTAAGTTTTGGCCAAGCTGGGTTGCCTGGCTCCTGTGCTTACCCCTACGTTCCCGATTGTTCGGCTAGGAGGTAAAGGGAGCACCTCTGCGATTGTTACTGCCGGGTCAGCCGGATGTGTTCCTCAGACTGGGTGAAGCCGAAAGCTAGCGTTCTTAAGGGAATATTCGGTCGGTGACTTGAAAGATGATTTTTTACCTACTTATTTATCTGCCTCCAGATGTTTTTCTGCTCTTTTCGCAGACCGGACATGCACTTTAGGGCATGCCTGCCAGGGAAAGGAACCCTTAACAGAACTATTCTCCCTGGAAGATGTTTCTTACTAACCATGTAATATAACATAACTAGTTGGGCACTTGTCTGATAAAGCACTAATGACCCCTACGCCTGCTCTCCATGCATGCCCCAGTTGTTTCTTAACCGAGAAGGTATTCGGCCATACTCCGGACTCTAGGGTCCTGAGGTTGAAGCGAAAAGGTCGGCAAAGACAAACGATCTACAATCCGGCTAGAAGGCATTTTACATGTCATTTTAAAATACATTGTCAAATCGACTGACTGTATTCCTCCTCAATCCCGTCTAACAGGCTGTCTAATTTACAGTCCCGTAGGGAAAATTTAGCAGCCAATTCTACTTGGTCGTATACTAAACTCACAGGGATCTCCTTCCCCTCGGGCCCCACAGGTCCGACCTCGGCCATATGGTTGGGATCCGCCTTCTTGTACCGCGTCTTCACCACGGCCCAGGCCTCCCTGGCACCTTGGCGGCAGGCCGAAATCTTCCATAAACGGAAGCGCTGCCGCATTCCCTGAAGCTTCTCCACAAGCTCCCCAAGGCCCTCGGGCAGGGAAAGGGCCGGCCATAAAGCCTGGACGACGCCGCTCATTGCCTGCCGAACTCGTTCGAGCAGCTGCAACAGTTCGGGAAGTTGATCACCCGTCGATACGGGCATCTCCTCCGCAGGGTGACCTGTGAGTATACCTATAGACATATTTTGTCAATTAACTTCCTCGCCGAACTCTTCTTTTCAAAGGAGTTTGCTCAAGCACTTACTATAGATACCGCGATGAAGCCGCTGATTCTCCTTAACGGAGCCAGACAGCTCGGCCCGAACACCTTTCAGCTCTTCTCCGAGCTGGGCGTGGGCATCCTGGAGCTTGTTCCTTTCCTGCTGCACTTTATTCAGCACCCTCTCGCCGGCCTTCAGCTGGCGCAGTAGTTCTCGCCTGTCCGGATCTTGTCCGGCAGCACCTGCAATGTCATTATTAGACTTGCGCGCACGCCGCACACCGCTTATACTTTTAAAATAATGTGTTACCAGGCGGGGTCTCTGTGTTTCCTCCTGCGGCAGCAAGTGCGGCCTCGAGTTGGGCCTTGCACTCTTGCAGCTCCTGAGACAGTTGGGTATTCTTCTCCGTCAGATCCTACGTTTCAAATGATCCTTAAATCAGTTAATATAACTACTTTAAGTCTCGGGGGCTACTGGCATATACAACTATTAAATTCTCTTACCCGTATGTCTTTTACATACTGCTCCGTGGCTCTGGTAAAACCATCTTGAGCAGCACGGAGGTGCGCGTCCCCCGCGTTAAAGGCATTCAACGCCTTAGGGGAGAAGGACGCGTCACGAAATACTGTCTGGCGGCGCCTGTGGTTCATGGCGCTCTCCACCTCAGACTTGGTGGCGGACAGTCTGTCGGCATCCTCCGTTGGAGGAGTGTCCGGCTCGCGCCTTGTGCTCGCCTCCCCCTCTAGACCAGGTGCTGGAGCCTGGCTGGTAGAGGTTGGATTGGCAACCTCTACGCCCGCAGTCCGGCGGGCGCTTTTTCTCCTACAAAAGTCATGAGCACTCAAACGCTTCCTAGGAACATTGCTCCAAATAATGAACTATGAGCTATACCTTTGCGCGACGTTTCAATCCGCGCCGCGCTCCTCTTCTGCCTACTGGTCCGGGCTGGCCTTTGTTGGTCAGCCGCTGCGGGCTCGGCTTCCTGCCTTGAAGGCGCTTCCTGCAAAACACCATCGTATGCGAAGGTCAGAAATGAGCAAGGAAGAAATAATGGTGTCGGGACTTCGGTCACAATCACCGGGGAAGCCGGATATAGTCCGGGGTAGTCAGCCGTAATGGCAACTAAAGCATTATCCATGCTGAGCTAGTGGAACACCCCGTCGATTAGCTCCACCTTTATGTCCGGATCCTCTTCGGAGGCCTGATCCTGGAATCTCTCTGGATCCTTGGGTTGCGGAGCTGGACTTAGCTTGTCCTCCACAACACGACGCAACTCCTGCATCGAAAAACATAATATAAGAAACTTAAACTTTGAAACCATGGGTCGGGCATGTAAAGTGTTCGCTTACCCAGCGCCGAGGGTTATTCATGGAGAACCCATTCAACGGGTTCGTCTGGAGGAAGTCCTCCTTCTCCCCCTTGTACAGGCCAGACAGGATCTTCGCCAGGTCCTCGGCCGAACCTGGCCCTTTGCGGCCATGACGGGTGGCATCGTCCTCCCCGTTGAAATCCCACATAGGGTGGCCCCTGTATTGTAGTGGCTGCACCCCCCGCATAATGCATGTTGCCATGACTCCAATCATGGTCAACCCGGAATGGGCCAGTAACCTTATCCGGCACATCAAATAATGGACGCTCTTGTCTTCCTCCAGTTGGGGGCTCCGCGGACGCCAACTAAGGCATTTCTTCAGAGGAGCAGTACTGAACTCCGGGAGGCCGATCCGAACAGGGTTCGGCAGCGTAGCATCTTCTATGTAAAACCATTCCGAAGGCCAGTCTTTGGACGCCTTCTTAGGGGTTCCGGATGGATATCTGGTCCCGGCATTGCGCCATATTTTGGCGCCGCCCACTTGATATATGGACCCCTCGTGAGAGCCGGGTACGAGGCAAAACAAACTCTTCCATAGTGCAAATGGGGCTCGATGCCCAGAAATAGCTCGCAAAGAGCTACGAAGCCCGCGATATGCAGGATAGAGGCGGGCGTGAGGTGATGGAGCTGGACTCCGTAGAACTCCAGGAGCCCGCGGAGGAACGGATGTATAGGAAATCCGAGCCCCCTTATCAGATAGGGGACGAAGCATACCCGCTCCCCTTTGTTGGGACTTGGGGTAGCCTCCGCTTGCTTCCCACCTTGGTAGGTGGCCAACCCGGCTCGAACCGGGACCACGAAGGCCGGAGGGAGATATCCCTTAGCTTGGAGCGTCACCAGCTCGCTGTGCGGGACAGAACATCTCCGCCAGTCTCCTGGCAGTGGGCTGGGAGCGCGAGAGGAGGAGCCGCGTCGACGGTCCATGATGGAATGTATTTTTGGTCGGAGGCGCTCCGATGAGTACTCGCGGAAGGAAGATGGTGTGATTTGGATCTGGACTCTTGCCTCTCTTATAGGCAGATTATTTGCACAGCTAGGGGGTAAAACATAAAAGATACCCTGGCTTTTCGCATTCATGCGACGCGTCGAAGATGGCCATTATTGGGCGTGGAAGCCAATAAGCGCAACATTGATAAGGAAGCCGGAAACTGTTCGGCAAACACACGGAATGTGGAGGAGAACCCGCCTTGCAACGCCAAAGACTATATACGCGCTGGACTTATCGTCATTGAAGCCTGGTTCGGGGGCTACTGAGGGAGTCCTAGACTAGGGGGTGTCTAGACAGCCGGACTATCATCGTCAGCCGGACTCCAAGACTACGAAGATACAAGATTGAAGACTCCGTCCCGTGTCCGGATGGGGCTTTCCTTGGCGTCGAAGGCAAGCTTGGCGATACGGATATGTAGATCTCCTACCATTGTAACCGACCCTGTGTAACCCTAGCCCTCTCCGGTGTCTATATAAACCGGAGGGCTTTAGTCCGTAGGACACAACCATTACAACAATCATACCATAGGCTAGCTTCTAGGGTTTAGCCTCCTTGATCTCCTGGTAGATCCACTCTTGTACTAACCATATCATCAATATCAATCAAGCAGGAGTAGGGTTTTACCTCCATCGAGAGGGCCCGAACTTGGGTAAAAACATTGGGTCCCGAGATCCGCCGGTTTTGACACCGACAACGCCACTATGCGGGTGGCCCCTGTTTCACAGTCACGACACTTTGGCGTTAGACTAGCCAATTTTGTCTATCCTCAAGTACATAAGAGAGGGGAATCACTTACCCTTGTTCTCTTCGAGCTGCCTCTTCGTGAGGCCGAGCTCTCCCTGCGCCTGCTCCAGGTCCCGCTTCAGTTCGGCAACCTCGGTAGTACGGGCAGCAGTAGCCAGCAACACAGCCTGCTTATTCACACGAATACTTATTATTAGACTCATGCGGATTACAATTGACCCTCTGTTTGGCTTTTCTTTCAGAACACCAAACAGAGTATCAGGGGCTACTACCTATCGGGTGGTAATCTTACACATATTTCTTACTTACCTCAAAGCCTATCAAGAGGATGGTGCAAGCTTCGGTCAGTCCGCTCTTAGCAGACGAAACCTTCCGAATCACCGAACTCATAAGAGTACGGTGCTCTTCGTCCATGCAAGTGCCGTGAAGCGCTTCCAGCAGACAATCCGGCGCCTCGGGCGCAACGGAAGTCCTTAATGCAGACGGCTCTCCCTCCCTAATGAGGGGCTGTCCGCGTGAGTTCGGAACCATTGAAGGTTCCGGGACAGTGTTCAGCTGAGAGCCCGGCCTACCGTGGCTCTCATCGACACGATCCGTGGGGATCTTGAACCCCGCGTGTCCAACATCTGGGACCCCGCCTCGGGGCGTCTCCAGAGTCACCTCCCCCCCGCTCTGGGAGGCTCCGGGAAAACACCTCTGTGTCGTCCGCGGGTTGAGGAGTAGTGGCTGTCGGAAGCGAATTCATCTCCGAATTGCTCAGGGTCCCGGAGGAAGATACCTTAGGGTGATCCCTGGCCGGACTGCACATATTTTCGGCGTTAAACAAAAGCTATAGAGTGAAGTTATGATGGAGTGCGGACACTTACGATCGCACTGGGGGCTTCCCCCTCGGTAGCCACCCCTCCTTGCTGAGAGCGGCCGTGGCGGAGTAGTCCGGAAGGGACACCTTCCCCTTCTTGGACGCCCCAGCCTCTGCTCCTGGGGCGGCTTTCCTCTTCTTCTCCCCCTAGTGTGGGGAGGTAGAATCTCTTCCTGATTCCCCCCGCCTCCGCGGGAGGAATCTGTCTCGTTGTCGTCAGACGACAGGGGTATGACGGCTTATGACGAGGGCCTTTTCCAGCCCCCTGGTCCGCCTCCCCGGGCCCCTCATACTTTCCGGATGGGGCGTCTTCTTCTTCTTCCTCCTCCCCTTCGTGGGAGGAGTCTGCCACGTCGTCTTCGGATGAGGCTTCTTGCACAACCTTACGCCGGAGACCCTTTCGGATCCCCGGAGCCTTCTTCTTGGCCTTCTTCTCCGGCACCTTGTATGGTGCCGGGACCAGCATCTCCGTCAGGAGAGCATCAACTGGGCCTTCTGGCAGCGGAGCCGGACAGTAAACCTGCTCCGCTGTCTCCACATAATCCTGAAGCAAACATGCATAACTACTTAAGGCTCTCCCATGAATATATTGGGAAGAACTGGGTCCGGTGGCAGTCTGAAAACTCACCTGACTAGGAGCCCGCGTGGCGTGAAGCCCGCGGTCCTCGAAGGTGGGAGGAGGTACTTCGGAGGCCTTGAACAACACCTTCCATGCGCCTTTGTGCGTCATGTCGTAGAGCTTCCGGAACGTCTGATGTTCGGCCGGGACGAACTCCCACAGATTGACTGCCCGCCTTTGGCATGGCAGGATCCGGCGAACAAGCATGACCTGGATCACGTTGACAAGCTTGATGTTCTTGTCCTTCATGCTTTTGATGCATGTCTGGAGTCTGGTCAGCTCCGTAGAATCGCCCCAGGACAGGCCCTTCTTTTCCGAGGAGGTGAGCCGCATGGGGGCTCCGGATCGGAACTCGGGGGCTGCTGCCCACTTGGCACCGTGCGGCTTGGTGATGTAGAACCACCCCAATTGCCACCCTTTCATGGTCTCCGCGAAGGAGCCGTCGATCCATGTGACATTAGGCATTTTGCCCACCATGGCCCCTCCGCACTCTGCTTGTTGGCCGCTTATAACCGTCGGCTTCACGCAGAAGGTTTGCAGCCATAGGCCGAAGTGAGGCCAGATGCGGAGGAAGGCCTCACATATGACAATGAACGCTGAGATGTTGAGGACAAAATTCGGGGCTAGATCATGGAAATCTAGCCCATAGTAGAACATGAGCCCGCGGACGAAGGGACGGAGTGAAAATCCTAGTCCACGGACAAAGTGGGCGACGAATACGACCCTCTCGTGGGATCCTGGGGTCGGAATGACCTGCCCGGCGTCCGGTAGCTGGTGCGCTATGTCCGCGGCCAAGTATCCGGCCGCCCGAAGATTTGCGATGTGCTTCTCCTTGACGGTGGAAGCCACCCACTTGCCTCCTGCTCCGGACATGTTTAGCTGTGCGGAGAAGACTTGGGCTTGGGTGCTGGAGCTCGAGGGGGCAAGAGTGGGCAAAGGAGGAAGAAGGCGTGGGTGAAAATGGGAAAATTTTATCCCTTTATAGAGGAGCCGAAAGCGGTGCACCTCCCCACTTGCCTGTTGGGAATCGCTTGCTTCCCAAGCGCCACGATTGATGGCATGGTGGGATTACCTATACCCATATTGATGAGAATCCTGTGATAAGGGGACACGATATTTGCTTTGACAGGATGTATCAGAGAAACCACCTCGCAATATGCGCTGTAGCTGGTTGTGGGAAAACGGTTCGAATAATGACCCAACCGTAATAACATGTGACATCGTCAGAAAAAGTTGTCAGCAGAGTGCGTCTGTGAAATATCATTCTCTCTACAATGGTGTGTAAAGATCAGTTTTGTGGATCCGGACACGATTCAAGTGTTCAAAATTGCTTTGGCGTATTCGGAGAAGGAACCCGCCTTGCAATGCCGAAGACAATATTGCGTGCCAGACTCATCGTCATTGAAGCCTTGTTCAGGGCCTACTGAGGGATTCCTGTATTAGGGGGTATCCGGACAGCTGCATTGTGTACAACGTCTGGACTATTGAAGCCTGAAGATACAAGACTCAAGACTTTGGCCCGTGTCCGGATGGGACTCTCCTTTGCGTGGAAGACAAGCTTGGTGATCCGGATATTGTGTTTCCTTCCGTGTAACCGACTCCATGTCAACCCTGGCCCTCTCCGGTGTCTATATAAACCGGAGAGGTTGGTCCTTAGAAGGCCGATCACAATTACAATCATACCATCATAGGCTAGCTTCTAGGGTTTAGCCTCTACGATCTCGTGGTAGATCTACTCTTGTACTACCCATATCATCAATATTAATCAAGCAGGAAGTAGGGTTTTACCTCTGTCGAGAGGGCCCGAACCTGGTTAAACACCTGTGTCCCTCGCTTCCTGTTACCATCAGCCTTGACGCACAGATCGGGACCCCTACCCGAGATCCGCCGGTTTTGACACTGACAGTAGGCCCCACATTGTTTGCCTCTTTTTTTAATTTAACGTAACGTGTCAAGTCGCAATTTGTTTGTTCACCCGTGGTAGACGATCCTCCCTCCACCAAGTGGACAACCAGTACACGTACCAAATTACCACGTGGGCTGCCTTTTTCGTACAGAAATGAGCTCCACCGTGTACCCGCGCGGGTGTGGTTGGGAAAGAGACAGGAGTACGTGCACCATGCATGCACCTCTTCTCTTCGTGCACGTCCCCCACCTACATGGGTGTTGTGAGAGATTTAAACCGCGTTCGTGAGGGTTTTTTGTTTTGTGGTGGGGGTGGGGTGGGGTGGGGGTTGATTTCGTGAATTATTTGTGGGAATATGTGTCGATGACATCTCAAACGAAATTTTGCATGCAATGTGTGTGAAATGGAGGCCTATCCATAACATACATAGAGGGTCGGGCAATCCACGAGAAGAGAGGGAGGGGTTATAACTATCGATAGAGTCGAATAGAGGATCAAGTGGGTGGGTGCGAGATCGATGAAGAGAGCCATCGAAATTTTGTGTGTGTGCAAGTCAAAGATATAGGGTGACTGGCCTACCGGAATGTTAGAGGGCACATGTCAAGTTTGTGTGTGGTAGGGAGACATGACTAGAGCGCTTGATGTATCGGTGTGTGTGGGGGGGAGGTGGTGGGGGGAGGGGTAGGCAGAGGCCTAACTATAGAGGTAGAACGACTTGTATATGTGTTGAGAAGGAGAGACCCAGCTATGTCTTGAGGAAGATCGGTCGACATCCATACATAACTGAAGGACAGGAAATATGATGGGACAGAGAGAGACAGAGGAGAGAGAGAGGGAGGGAGAGGGAGGGAGAGGGGTAGAGTGCTGGATGGGTGATTGAGTTGCTTCTCGGAGATTTTGGGAGAGGCCTACTAGAAAAACTGAGGGTGGAACTGCAACATTATCAATTAGAGTGGGTATGTGTTTCTATGTGTGCCTGTGCGTGATAGATCTGTCGGGATGCATCCATGGATGATGAAGGGGAACCATGTGTTTGGTAAGAAAATCTAACTAGATCGGTAGATCAATTGTTGTTTGTCGGAGGAAGGGAGAGACACAACTAATGAAGTAGATCGATCGATGTGTGGGTAAAAACGAGTTATAAGGACCTATCTGGCTATATGTATAGCGAGAGATCGGTCGGTGTACGTCCATTTGTTAGAGGCAAATAAGGCCAGCGAGACGGGTAGGGAGAGATAATGGACCTAGGAGGTGGTGCGAGAGGCCCAACTACTAGCTAGATAGGGGGAGCAGTGTGCGGTTGTGAGATCAATGAAAAGAGGGGCGAGAGTTTAGACGTGTGTCTGACCATATGAGAAGACACGAGGCAAGGACACATAAAGGAGGAGATTGAAGCTGTGTGTGTGTGCTGTAGGCAGGCATCACTGGAGAGGTTTATCGATCGGTGTGTGTCGGAAAGGAGTTGTGGAGACTCTGGGAGAACAACCTAAAGAAAAAAATGAATGTGCCCGGTGGATAGAATGCCAAGGGAGGGGGAGGGTGATGAGGGCGTGTGCATGCACGAGAGAAAGTTAGTGGTAGCTACAAAAGGTTAGAGGATTGTGTGGGTGTAAGAGACTAACAAAGATCAAAATTTGATATGAAAGCGGATTCATATATTTGAATAGGAGATCATAGTGTTTTAAACATTGCATGCATGAATATAGCGGTGATACACATGCTGTGCACATGTTATACCATAATGTGATAATGCATGGCGCTTGCAACTCATAGCTAAATGCCGAACAATCTAAACCATATTATACATCAAACGATCTCACATTTTATTTGAATTTGTGATAATATGCGGCGTTTGCATCTTACAACTAAATATCGAGCAATCTAAACAATACCATATATCGAACATTCTGACATTTTATTTGAATTTGTGGTAATGTGTGGTGTTTGTAACTCACATCTAAATACTTGTAGGCGTAGGGGGCGGGGCACCATACATAATGTGATAAACACATTATACATATGAGACATGGTTTAGATTATGAAGATCTAGCTAGAGCTAGAAATGTAATGTGATTTGAAATCTAAATAAAGGGGATTCAAAAAATCTAGTCCGAGTTCATATAGTACACATAGTTCATATGTAACTCGAGACTAATCATGTGGTGTGCTGTGAAGATAATACACAAACGATGGTTTAACTTGACAATAATGATGATTGTAGATCTTGTTAAAACAAAGAAATGAATTCAGATGCTTTGACTTCACAACAATCATTACTGTAGATCTTATTCAAATTTAGTTCATATTGAAGCGGTAGTATATACCTTTGGAATGCACTAAAACGTTCATTTGAGTAGTAGGTTATGGATTATACACGTAGCGAAATGTTTTAATTGAACATAACAATAATTCAAAGTTTTGAATGACATTTGTAGTGCGCATTGATTTGGTACAGTACACGTTAGGCTTGTCCGGAAATTTCAACCCGTGCCTTGTTAGCCCGAAATATTTAAGATATCACTACTAGGGAAAACCCTAGTAGTAGCACTGGATTTGTGCTCACCAGTAGTGCGGGTAGGCGCGCTACTAATAAGGCACTACAGCTATTGCTTAGCTGTAACGCGTGCCCGCACGCGCTACTGCTAGGATAAATAGCTGCAGCGTTTGTTCACTCCCACGCTACTGCTAATGTAACTACTGGCAGCGTGTTTTCTCTCCATCGCTACTAGTATTCTTTTTTTATTTTTTTATTTTTAGTTTATTTATGCGCCATCGTACAAATATTGGTACAATACCAGTTATGAGGTTTACATCATTATGTCCATAACAGTGTGTCAAATGAAGGTGGATTAGGTTCAAGTCGAGGCAATATGTGGTGCATGTCAAAAGTATACTACTAATCCAAACTTGATCTAGTTTGGACTAGTAGTACTTTCGATGTGCACCACATGTTGCCTCCACTTGAGTCTAATCCGCCAGCACAAGCTATTTAATCATCATCATAGTCATTACCACCAGCAGTATTTATTTAATCACCACTAACACTAGCTAATCATCATCATCATAGTCATTACCACCAACACTAGCTATTTTATCATCATAGTAATAGTGTAGCACATCATCATCTCAAACTCATTTCTAGCTAGCTAATCACTCCTGCTGCTCTCTCTTAGGTAAAATAACATAAAACATGTATAGCTCTCCTCCTTGATCAAGTTGGAGCATGCAGATGAACCTGTCTCCTAATCGTGGGTAGCGCATCTGTTTGCTGCCCCCTAGTACTTCTCTGCGCTCCCCCATCACATATTTGGTCCAGTCTTGCACTATTAAGCATCTGTAGCTAATCTTGAATGCACTAAAGTAATCTGTAGGATATCTTGGCCATAAGCTGATAATACTCATGGTACCTTTAGTCTCGATCCCATAAGGCACAACATTCATCGGGAGTCCCTGTTGAAGAACATCGTATGGTAACATACTTAGCAATGAAGTTTAGCTTCAAAAATAATGTATGGAAAAGATGCACTGAGGACAAATAGTAAAAATCTTACCATCCTTCCTAAATAGATGTGACCGTAGTTCATTACGAACACTATTGGTCACACATTTTCAGTACTAACATTTCTAAATGCAGGAAGAAAATTTGTCTTGACAGTATCAAGATCCTCAAGCCATGAAACATAATGACTTAGCTCCTCACAGTTGAGTTCAGCCCCCGGACAGTATACTGTCCTGTCTATCAGGTGCTGGACATGTTTGCTTGCACCGAAATAAGCTGACAATACAAATTAGTTGTCAACTATTTTTGAATAAACAATATCAAAGACATAAATATGGTTGAGAAACTTACATAATGGTATAACTGGAGGCGTCTGCACATCGACCCAGATGTCGGTATTACCTTCAATATCATCTTCCGGATGAATATCAAAGGTGATAACCATATTAGGCTCAAATGCATAATTCTTGCATAGTGCTCGCCATGTTTTGCATCCAAAATAGGTGTAGTCGTCTGAATTGTATAATTTTACGTTGAAAATATAACCATGCTAGGTCTTCAAGTAAAATTTCTTTTCCTCCATAGTACGACTGAAACCTATCTTATCCAATACAAAAACTCTTGCATGGCAGGGGATATGCTAGTAGAATAGTAAAAAAGACTTGTCATGCTTAATGTCATGCTTAAATTATAAGTTGAAGCAAATGTCATGCTTAATTATGAAAAAAGACTTGTCGTGGTGACTTACTGTATCCACTTCGAAGTTCTCGTCCAGCTTGATGCTGAAGCGCCTATCATCATCTAGGAAGATTCCATCGCACAAGCCGCGCTCGTCTTCGCAGTATTTGCAAATACCAAAATCCTTTTCGTCGTTAGACATTTCCTATGTTCATAGTTAAAACATTAATTGAAAGTCGATCGAAGACAACTACCAGGATACTCAACACACAAATCCGGGGCACTCGATATTTCCTACATATTCTAGCACAAGTCATTCCAAAGTTCACGGAAAAATCCGGCATGACCTTTGCTAAAATAGGACATATCGAGTGCCTGAAATTTACCGGAACGGAAATGAATCAACACTCCGGCAAAACATAGGCCACTCGGAGGTGTAACCTGCAAACATGACCGACCACTTGGATATTGAGCAATAGAAGATATACATTTCAAAATATCTTATAGGACTCAAATTAGAATGCATTCAATAAGCAAAAGTAAATCATCTCATGCGTCCGTACATCGTCGAATATTATCACTAATACATCACGAATAGTGTCATACATATAACATCACTAATACAACTAAAATCGTAGCACACGACGGGTATTGGCGTGGGCGGTGGACACCCACAAAGAAGGAACAATCACGGGATCATAGCTCCAGTAAGATCCCTGGAGAACCTGCCAGGTATTGGAGAACATGTGCTCCAACGCAAACAAGTAGCGACGGACGTGCGCGTCCTCCTAACTGACACGGTGATGCACCAGCTCCACGGAGTCCTCGAGCCTCTGGACCGTCACTGGCCCACGCGACCTCCACCAAAGAAAGTTCGGGTCAACGACAGGCTGGCTCCTCACCAACCTGTGCTCCCCGGTAGGTAGCGCCTCCCAGTATCACCCCAGCAGAGCCTAGTCCCGGACATGGCCCACCTGCTCAAGCAGGTGTCGTCCTCCGCCGACTCGACGACGAGGATGCGGGATAGGCATCGTCCACGTCAAGGCGGGAAAAATTGCTTTAACTAAATAATAGCAACAAGTCTTACTAACTAGTTCTATTAATTCAACTAGTTCTTACTAAAAATAAACTTACTATAAATAAAAATATTCTAGTACCTAATTAGTACCTAGTTCTTACTAACTAATTAGTACCTAGGAACTATTTCCCTAATTACCATCTAATTTGATGAACCTATAGGGGTGGAAAGTGGTAGCGGATATTCCAATTATCCAACTATAAAGTGAATTAAGTGGTCAAATTTTACTCATTTTATGATTCATCTTACAAATTTGATTCATTTCCACCCTTACATGAACCCTAACTCATTTGAGCCGCATCCGCATCCGATTTGTTTCCACTCTTACATGAACACTAACTAATTAATTTGATGCAACTAAAATATAAAGAAACCCTAGGCAGAGGTAGGGGAGAGGGAGGAGTAGGCGTGCTCACCTCGGGTGCCTGCGACGAGGGAGGGGCAGGGCGGTGTCGAGGTCAGGGTTGGGGCTCGGGCGTGCGGCGGATGGCGGCATCGAGGTCGGGGCCGGGGGCGGTGTCGGGGGCGGCGTTGAGGTCGGGGGTAGGGGCGGTGTTGAATCTGGGGTCGGGGCGGTGTAGAGGGTGTGCGGAGAGCGCGCGGCGGCTGACGGGCGACGGCGGCAGCGACGGGCGATGGTGGCAGCGACGGCGAGAGTGGAGAGTTGGATTTGGAGGAAGTGGCCGTGGGGAAGTACGAACCCCGTGGTTAAGTCAGAAGTAGCAGTAGCGCGTTCCAGGAAGAACGCTGCTGCTACGTTAGCTACAGTGTGTTCTGGGATACACGCTACTGCTACTCCTTTCTCTTTTTCCCCCTTTTTCATTTAGTTTTCTTCACATTTTATTTTTTTTCCTTTCACCTTATTCTATTTCTTTCATTTTCAATTACCTTTCTATTTTCTTTGCATTTAATTTTATATCCTTTATCAGTAGTGAGTTTAGTTTAAAACGCGCTGCTACAAATAAAGTAGCGGTAGCGCGGTTCGTTATAGGTCGACTATGTGTAGCCTATCGGCGAAGCCGTGGGAATTTTAGTAGTAACGTGTTTAGAGCAAGATGCGCTACTGCTAGAACTTTATCTGCAGCGCGGTTTTCTCAGGCGCGCTACTGCTACTTAGCACCAGCGTGCTTTTTTGACCCTCGCTACTAATAAAGTTTTGTGTATAAGGTTTTCCCTAGTAGTGTGTATCTTTGTCTCGATGTGCTCCGACAACTCCCTCCATCTCAACCCGCACAACGTGCGCGAAAACTCCCACCTCCTGTGAAATCCCGACACGTGAAATGCCCGTGGTACCCCTGAACCGAAAGAACCGCCTCAAATCGGTGGGGGGTACTTTCGTAACTTACCCCACATTTCGGACAAGCGCGTCTCTAAGCCATGGTTCCCCACTACCATCCCATCCGCCCACCCATTCATACACCGGGGCCACAAAAACCGGCGACGAAACCCCACACCCTGCTCCGTCCGCCACCCAGCCAGAGCCTCTTCCCCGACGACGTCGTCCATAGCAACACCTCGACGTCCCTCATCCACCGTACCGGATGAGGATCCGGTGTCGATCTCATCGTCCCGCCGGTTCATCCACCCCATCCTCCACCTCCAAGGAGCTGCCCCGACATTCCCCTCATCTTTGGCGCCACCTCCATTCCCACACTGCCGTCTTCACCTGAAGCTGCGGCCTAATCAGCACCAACAAAGAGGTTGTACACTAATCGCCGCATTTTCTTCTTGATTCGATCTCATAGTGCTGCTGGCACTCGGTCCCGAGCCGACATGGCGCGGCTCCATCCACGGCGGCATCGCCGGCCACTTCCTCCACAGTGTCACTCCCTCGACGGCGACGTCCACATCAGTAGGAGCTGCTTCTGCTTTAGCTCTCGCTCGCGCTGCTGCTCTACTCTTGCTCTCGGTCCCCTGCCTGGTCTGCTCTTGCTATTGCTCTTGATCGCGCTGCTGCTCTTGCTCTTGCTCTTGCTTGCGATGCTGCTCCGATTTGGCTACACTTCAGTCGACTGAATCGACTTTTGGGTCAGTTGATTTTCAAGGGGTGGGCTCGCCGGGGTGAAGGAAGAACCAGCTGCAGCGGGGAGTGGGGCTCATCGGAGAGGTACCCCACTATCTATCTTAGGGTTCAGGATGGGGGCGGTGGTCGCCGGTGGTGGCGGGGCGTTCTCGGGGCGGTGGCGTGGGGATCGCCGGAGCAAAAGCTTGGCACAGGGGGGGCCTAGAGGGATGGCCGGGGCGGCGGTGGGGAGTTTTTTCGGGGTGGGCGGGGCGGCGCACCACCGGCCGCGGGCGGCGGGGGACTGCTGTTTGGCCGGTGGTGGCTGGCGGCTCAAGGGGTGGAGGTTAAAGATGAACCGCAGGCCCTTGATTTTGTATCCAACGGCTGCAAAATCGACTGACCAGAGATGAAAAAGTCAGTCGACCGACGTGTAGCCTCACCTTGCTAGTGCGTTAAGTTTCAACAGCAAAATTCAGTTTTGACAGCAAAATTCAGTTTCGACAGTTAAGTTCACTTTTGACAGTTAAGTTCAGAGATGAGCGGCTGATGTATTTTACATATAGCACTTTGTGGTTATTTTATTTTATGTCATGTATTGGAGATGATATTAGAATTCCACTCAGGTTAACGTTGTTCATTGTCTCTCTTGTCCTGCTTCAGCCTCGGCGTCGTACAGCTCACCGGAGCTGCTCTAACGATGAAACCCTCCATCAAAGCGGAGCAGTACCTCGGGCTCCATCTCCAGACGCCTAACATCTTCTTCTCCTCCTCCGACAGCAAAGTCAGCCGGAGCATCCTCACCGGCCAACCCAATCATGCTGAGATCGACATGGCTTCGCCAAAGAGGTTGTACACTTGTTGCATCTCTTTTTTAATCTACATGCTATATATATTGTCCACTGAGCACACAGATTTGTTCCTTTAGTGTCTCCTTGAAAGAAAAAACGTAGGAATTTTAATTTTCACTTGTCCTCCTTTTCAAATTCCTATTCATGAAGCACAAGACTAAGAGATAGTAGCATAATAGCATTATAACCGTACATTTTCTTCAGGTTTGACTTAATCTCACCATGCTTCTTTGCATCCCGTGATCTTCCAATTGTTGTGAATCAAACACCCAGATTGGCAGAAATCCTGTGTTTTTAAATTCTCTGTTTTGCATGTGCATTCCTATCCTATTCCTGTCTATTTCCTATGCCTGCATTGTTGGAATCCTGCAATTCAAACGAGCCCTTACAGAATTACTTCTCTTACAGATAGTTGTCAAAGAAAACCTTGCATGGTTTGTCCCGCTCCTACCGCGCCGTCGTCCACCCCAGCTCAGCTGCTCCAACGACAGAAGGGTCCAGCACAGCAGGGATCCGGCCTCCGGACTGTCTTTCACCGCCTCAGATCTTCTTCCCCATCTCTGGCAGCCATGAAAAGTGCATTACCATCATCAACTGAGCAGATGACCTCGAGGACTACATGGGTCCACAAGAGAGGGTGCACTCTTTCGTGTCTGCTTACGTTATGCATCGCTTAATATTACATGCTACTTTATCGTCCTATTCACCGATTAGACTCTGAGTCAGCTCCAAACTAATGGTCAAACTTGAGTTTCTAAATGGTTGTGGGGTAAATATTGGGGCCGCTATCAATAGTATCTATCTACTATCTGGATAATCTCCGGTGTCTATTATGAGTTTCATGTTGGGTGGGAAACAAGCAGTAAAGAAGCCATTATCTGTATTTTTTAACTGAATCCATTATCTGCCTGCTATTATTGGTTTTGGGTTTATCCACAGGTTGCTACCATAACTCTAGATTTCTGCATGCACTCCTTACATAATCTCACTATGTTTTATTCCTATGCATGACAGTTATTGTAAACAATGGAGCTGAATATGTAGAGCAAAAGAGAAGAGCCTTGCATGGCAATATAATTTCACGCAGACATCGCTCCATGGTAGGCGCAAAGGCAGCCCCCGCCCTCCACGCATTTCGGATTGTAATCGAGAGGAAGATATCTATTCTGAGGGGGATTCAGAAGGAGAAGATAATTCCTATTTACCCCATGAGGTCTTCACTTTAACTTGGTATGATGATGTTGGTTATATCATGCATATGGTGTATTGCATTGCTTACTTTATACATAAAATATGTCATCTGCTTAGTTTAGACATCCTTTGTGCAAATGCCATCTATTTAGTTTATTCATCGTTTATGTGAATTATGCAACGCCATCTTGTTTAGCCAGGCATCATATATGTGAATTTTGCAATGCCATCCTGCTTAGCCAGTCATCTTATATGTAAATTATATCGGGCCATCATTTTTTTGTTACATCTTACATTTGTCAACAATGTTAGTACATTCAACTGCTCTTCGTGTGCATCAGCCATTTGACACGGTGATGGCAAATTCTGGAGTGAAAACAAGGTCTTTTGAGCAGACTATGCTATCTGACGAAGCACATATCTCGCTGGTTATGGATAGCTCCTCAGAGGAGGATTCAGAGACAGATGACCAGTCCTATTCCCCCCCGAGGTGTATGCTCTAACTTGGCAGGGTTATGTTGCTCATATCGTGCGTATGGTGTCTCGCATTGCTATGTCATTTGATTAGTTTAGACATGCTTTGTGTGAATGCCACCTGTTCAGTGTCTAATTACCATATATGTGAATTATGCATTGCCATCTTGTTGCAAGACATTATATATGTGAATTATACAATGCTATCATGTTGCAAAGGCATTATATATGTGAATTATGCAATGTCATGCTGTTTAGCCAATCATCATGTATGTGAATTATATCATGCTATCATTTTTTTTGTATTACGTGTTCCATTTGTCGGCAACGTTTGTATATTCAACTACTCTTCCTGTGCATCAGCCATTTGAAGTGGTGATGGAAGTATCTGGAGTGAAAACAAGATATTCAGAGCAGACAATGCTACCTGCTGAAGCAGACATCTTGCTGGTTACAGAGAGCTCCTCAGAGGAGGATTCAGAGACTGATGACCAGTCCTATTTCCCCCCTGAGGTCGATGCTCAAACTTTCTAGGGTTATATTACCCATGTCATGCATGTTGTCTTGCATTGCTTAGTTTTTACATCATATATGGATTGCCATCTGTTTACTTGCTTACTATATAAATAATATATTTGAATTATATCATGCCATCATGTTTACATAGTACATACACATCATCTATCTGAATTATGGCATGGCAACCCATTTGATAAAGACATCATATAGTTATATCCTCTCATCCTGTTTAGTGTTTACAGTCATCATATTTAGAATTATGGCATTCTATCCATGAATGTATGTGAATTATGGCAGGCCAACCTATTTAATAAACACATTATATAGTTATGTCATGTCATCCTGTTTACATAGTCTCATATTTTGAACTATGTCTTTCCATCTTTTTTAGTTAGCCATCATAATGTGAAATTGTGTCATGCTATCCTGTTTAGTTAGAAATCATATATGTGAAATTGTGTCATGCTATCCTCTTTGGTTAGACAACATAAATATTAATTATTTCATGCCCTCTTTTATTCCCCACTATCCATTGCACCTGTCTATCATACAATGTTTATACTTTCAATTAATTTTCTTGTTTATCAGCCATTTGAATTGGAGAGCATGATGGAAGTATCTTAGGGAGTAACAACACGGTCTTCAGAAAAGATAGTGCTACCAGTTGATGTAGATAGAACCATGGTTGTACTTTCCCAAGGACCAGATCCACCACACATAACCCAGACTCTCGTTGATTGTACCCCTACCCTGTTGGACAGAGAACTAGGTACACCCCTTCTAACCCCAACCCCAGCAGATAGTAACCCAGTTCCAGTTGACACAGCACCGTGTCCACCACAAAGCACCTGAACACTAGCGGTTAGTAAGGGAACTGCAGTGCCCAAAGCACGTGTCCCAACTCAACGCTTAAAGGAGAAGAAGATTTGTTCTCAGGTCAGGTTCTGTAGCTAGGGTTCATACTCCTTTGCTCTTGCATTACTGTATTTACTCATACCAACTATTTTCAAATTTGAAGGATGGAATTGAAACTCCAATGGTGCAACAGGTATGTTTTAAACCTGTTTCTTTAACTGGTTTGCTGTTGTAACCTGCTATATGTTGATTTAAGTTTCAATTGAATAAACAGTTATGTTCTCATGTCATGCACATTACAAGTGTTGTTATTGCTCTGTAGTTACCCACACTTATATTCTGTCTATTCTACTTTGTCTTGAACAAATATTATTTGAACTGTGTCTCTATCTTGATTTGGCAACAAAAACTATAATGATATAGACCATAAACTGACCATGGTACATAGATATATGTTTATTTCATGATGTTATCCTGTCCACTTTACTACTGAACTCATTTACTAAAATGAGTTTCATATACAACATGGAAAACATGTGATGTGTCTGCTTGTTTCTCTTTTAGAATGCGGACAAAATATTGGAGAACAATACCGCGTTATCCAATGGTAAAGGAGGTAATGCAGATAAGGTTCAAGATAGTGAGACATCCCTGTTGGTCTCCAAGAAAGCCGATAAAAACTATCTTGACGACTGTGAGGGAACCCAAAAGTCCTGTCTTGATGTAGTGTTCGAGTTACTGGCCACTGCTGCTGGCACAAGCTTTTCGAACTCGCTGCCTGAATCAGTTCGTCTTCTTGAGTCTCAACTTCAAGTTGAAAGACATCGATCAAATGTGCTGCGACAGGAAGCTGAAGGACTGAGGAAGTCCCTGCAGAATTCAGATGCATATTTTCTGGTGAAACAACAAGCGCTGGAGGATTTAAGCGCCAAACAAGAGAAAGTTAATAAGCTTGCTAAGCATCTTGCCAGCATTATGGGTACCTAGGATATTGTCTTGAGATCTTGTGAAGTGGTTTCAGTTCTGGATTTGTTTTACTGTGGCGTTTATTTGCGCTGGTCGCCAACTTTGACAACCAGTGTATATGATATGCTGCTTTGTTCCCTATATTTCCACTGGTGGCAAACTTTGATGCCCAGTGGATGTAATATGTGTAACAGCCATGATAGCCTAGCATAAGTTGCTTGCTTATGTATTTCCTTGTTGTCTTGTTTATTTGTTTGCTTGTAGTCAGTGCAGTTCTTTTTAAAACTAGGCCACAATAACAATGGGCTAATATTTACTGTAGTGACACTGGGCCTCCTACGGGCCGTAGAAACAGTGGGCCTTCTATGGGCCGTAGAAACAGTAGGCCTTCTACGGTCGTAGAAACAATGGGCCTTCTACGGGCCGTAGAAACAATGGGCCTTCTACAGGCCGTATCATCAATGGGCCTTATATGGGCCGTATGACCATAACGGGCCATCGTTAATAGGCCGTATTTGATGACGCTATGAAAACGGCCCAACGTATTAATGGACCACAAACGGGCCGATGTAACCACGGGCTGAATTTGGCCCACAAGCAAAAAATGACAGTAACGCGGGCCGTAAGTAAACGAATGCTGGAAATGAGCCCAAGAATAAATGGGCTCTGAGAAGGCCGAAAGATAACATTTGCTGGTAACGTCCCAACTGAATAACGGGCCCTTAATGGGTATAAAGTGATATACTGTTCATTACGGGCCAGTTTCACCACGGGCCATTAATGGGTGTAAAGTGATACATTGTTCATTGCAGGCCAGTTTCACCACGGGCCGTTAATAGGTCAAGAGTTACATAGGGCATCATATGGGCCGAAAGACGTCATGGGCCATACATGGGCCAGAAGTGAAAATGGGCTGGAATCATATTGGATGGCCCAGATGACGCTACTGGGCCTAATTCGGATAGGGCATAACGGGCCTTGGTTTAGCGGGCTGTAAATGGTATATATGCAAACAGACCATTAACAGGCTTTCCATGGGCCGGCCCGCCACCTTTGGACCAAGTCAAACGGGCCAGCCTTTTCACAGGAATGGGCCTCTGTTGGGTCGTGCCACGTGTCGACGTGTCATAGGCGCCTTCTGTCCAATGAGTGGATTACATCTATCCCAACGGTGAGCCGACACGTGTTTCCTCCAGCTAATGATGATTTTACACGTGGAAAATCCCCATTGGTCGGGGCTGTTAACGGATTAACGGATCCAAAACCCGACCCGATAGCTTAATGGCATTTTTTTATGGTGGATGCCACATGTCGGTCACCCTTGACGAAAGCACTTCTGTGACGCGTGATTTATCATCATGGAAGTGGACACTTCCGTGATGATAATTTTGGTAATGTCATGGAACACTTCTACGACAAGACAGGTATGACTATCTTGATTCTGTCATAAATTTGTCATCGATGTACATGCATGACAAAAAACGCGACCTACTGTGACAAACATGTATCATCATGGGAGTGTATTTTTTTGTAGTGCTCACTCCCAGTAGCACCCCCGTCCTCTCAAACAAGCTCGAGGAGCTCTCCTGCCCTCCAATGGCTGCCTCGGCCGTTGCCTCGGCCCACTTCGATTCAGGCGAACTGCGTCCCCTCTCCACATCCTACCTCCTCTAGAGCCCTATCCAGTCATCTCCAAGTCTCCCCGGAGCTCATCCTTGCCTCCAAGTCACTAGAGTGTCGTGCTCGTCTTTGGCCGAAGCATCCGTCTACCATGGTCCATGGTGCCCTTGCTCCCGCCATCTTCGAGGCCTGTTTAGTGCGGGGATAGACGAGCCTCCATCTCCTGATCATTTTGGTGGGTCGGGCGCCGCCAGCGATGGTCGGAGCTGACCGGACGAGCTCCCACAGCGGCGACCTCCATACGGGCCACGGGCAAACGCAGGAGAGACGAACACAATGTTGACCCCGTCCCTGCGCCGCGCCTGTCGGCCTCTCTGCACTGACCGGGCCGGCCCGACGACATGGATAAGTGAGGTGCCGCACCCCATGGGACCCGCACGTCAGCGACCTCAAGACGCGGCCCCACCCAAGTGACATTGTTAAGTGAAAGCGTATTCGCAAGAATACATTTTTCGAAAGCGTATTTCCTTGAGTGCATGTTTTGTTTTTCCAGCCGAGGGCCTGTTTGTGATGATTTCTTTACAAATAGGTCCCTGTTAGAAAAACGTTCATATCTTTTTACCCGTAGTTCCAAATTAGGTGATTCCAAAAGCCCACTTCTTCGTTTGGTCGAGCCCGTTCTGACGGAACCATTTTCACCATGTTTTGACATTGACCTTAATTAGCCCCCTCTGATAGAGAACGATTTTTGGCGATTCTTTCCGTGAGCTTCTCGCACTTTCTCCCGGTGATTTCTTCCACCCCAGGCAAGCCACACCCTCCATTTGCATCACTATAATGTTGTGACATGGTTTAATCTATTTGAACTTTTTTAAAATATTACTTTAGCTACATGACTCTTTGCATGGAATTTTCTCGGAGTATTATTTTGATATTATTGTTGCCATGCTGTTGTTTGGATTACTAGGAGTTATGTTTGCAGTTGATGAGTATCATGTTGTCATTGGAGTATTAGTGGTTGATATTATGATTGTTTTCATGATGATATCTGTTATGATATTTTGGTGTATTACTTTGGATGTCATGCTGCCTTTGGATTATTAGTGGTTAGTATGACTATTTTCGTGATGCTAGTTGATGTTCTGTTACTGTTGCTTGGAGTATTATTCTCGAAGATGATGTTTACAGGTGGATCTTAGCTGGATAGCTTTATTCTTGTTATTGGGGTAGTAGGATTACTGTTTATGGATTCAACATGATAGTAGTGTTGTGCTACTCTTGGAGTATTTTGAGATGATAATATTATGCTTGGATTATTTTTTGGATATTGCTATGACTTGGATTATAGTTTGATAGTTAACATTGGAGTATGAGTAATCACAGTTATATTTTGGGGTTTAAATTCTATCGTTAAGTTGGTCAGGTGCCACTGAACCGGGCTTTTTCCAGTGCAACCACATTTGCCTTTTATGGATGGCCCTAATGCGGTCTATTGTTGTGCCTCTCGCCGGTGCCTCCAACGAGGGAAGGTTATGGGCCTGCGGTACCCTGGCCCGGTAAGTAGACATAGCCTTGTGCGCCCGTAGTTTGTATTGACATCTCTTGTCCCCGTTTGGGACCGTTTGGTTTTGCCACGATGTGGCCGTCTATCCACGATGGTAGACATGGGGCCACCGATGACTTAGCCCAGTGGGGAGTGAGTCCGAGTGGCTGGGAGCGTGTCATGGCAGTAGATCGGTTTTGTCAAAACGCCGTTGGTTCACCCGAATGGGAGTGCGAGGCCATGTGTTCTGTGGTGTGTGTAAAGTGCGCTACCTCTGTAGAGTATGTGTGTTTAATCTATCGATAGTCGCGTCCTCGGTCATGGGCATAAGTTTGTACTAGGTCACACTGTTCGATCAACACTCAAATGACGGAATGACTTGTAGGTGATGTATATGTTGATATTGGGAGCTGTAATAGTTTGGCAGGATGATGATGATGATGTTGGGATAATCTTGAGAAGGATCATTCAGTTTGTGATGTGGTCATGAGGTGATCATGTGGATGTTTAGATTTGTGATCTTTGAATGATGATCGTTCGGTTACGAGGTAACCCATTGAACCCGGTGTGGTTGCGTTTGTGATTCGTGAGTGATCATCGTTCGGTTACGAGGTAACCCGTTGAACCCGGTGTGATTCCGTTTGTGATCCGTGTATGATCACCATTTTGTTTTGATCACGAGGTGATTGAGATGGTATATTGCTTGGACGATTAGCCAAGTGTGAGATGGTTCATGTGGTACTTGAGATCTGAGATAATGGCTTATCAGTATTCTAGTAGTTCAGATCGTGATTATTAGTTGCCTCATCATGGTAGCTGTTAATTTAATTAACTTGCTTAATGCTATGTTGTTGTCTTCCCTTGATGTTTTTGGTTGTTGTGAGCTTGCAAGTACATTCAATGTACTGACCTGGCGTGTCATGCTAGATTGCAGGTGATGCCATGATTGCTTGATTGCTTGTCGTGGTTTCCGTTTGTGCGAGCTAGATCGTGTCCCAGCCAGAGTCCTTACAGAGTGGAGTTCACCACCTTCGTCATTGTTCTACTGCTAGAAGATTTCCGCTGCTACGAGTTGTTTTGCTGCTAGCATAGAGCAAGTGTAGTTTCACAGGCATAGTGTCTCCGTGCTGATGTGCTTCTTTGTAACATCAGACCTTTGTATTTATTCTTGTAATAAGAGCTTATTTGTTCATGTCAAGCAGTTCCGTATTCCAGAGACTTTTCCTCGATCTCTGGGCTGGAATACAGGGCGATCTGGTTTCTCTGAGCCGGGGTGCCACATGTCCTCGGTGATGGCTCTTACCCGGTGCCGGTGCGTCCCAATCAGCGTGCCTTGCCGTTCTCTCCCATGCAGCACCGGCTAGGGAGGGCCTCCAACCCCTTCTTCCTCGTTTCCATAGTGTGGGCAGATCCGGCCCTCCCAGCGACCCTTAGGTATAACTTCCTTCGAAAACGGCCTTGCTCTACTTCCCCAGCTCCAGACGTCGCCGCATTTGTATCCTTAGTATTTCTCAGGCCCCCTCGTAGATAGGATTGATCGGTTGTTCAAAAGCCAAATTTTTACCGTTAAGAGGTAAAACTAGTTCATGCAGTCGAATCTAGTACTACTTGGTTCAAACAGGGAAGAAAGGGGGTGGAGGTGGGGGAAGATTTGTTACCTAAATCTAGGACTTGGTCAAAAGAGGAAATAATGGGGGCAAAAAGTAGTAGAGACTGGCTATCCAACTGGTATGCCGGTCTAATAGGGAAATAAAGGGAAACACAGTACAAACTCAATATAAACCGATCTATTGGTTGAAAAAGGAAAGAAAGTGGGGACTAGGGGACAAGTCAATAGAGTATGTCCACCACTAGATTTGCTAGCCTCACACGGTATAAGGTGGCTATACCGAACAAAAATGGGACCAACCCATATATCATGTTCTGATGCTTGTTGCCCCGAGCCCCTCTTATGTAATGCCACTGGTAAAATTAGCAGTCGCACTGTTAAAAGTAAGGACACGTTAAACCAGTGTTGTTTTCATTGTAATGCCTCCAGTAATATGAATCAATGGCACTATTTTGAATGTCCTACTAAATTTCCCATTAAGACAAGTTGCTTCTTTTCGTTAGAAATGCAACTGTCCTGGTCCACCTACTCTCATGTGCCCCAATACCAATTCTTTAGCAGCTGTTAATGTAATGTTGCTGGTAAAATGAAGCAATGGCACCATTAAAGTAATGTCATATTTAATGGTTGTCATAGTTAATCCTAATGCCCACACTAATATCCAGCAATTAATGCTGCTGCTTTAGAAATTGCTACTGTCCTTGTAGGATCTCCATTTAGATAAGGAACATGCTTCTTTTCATTTGATGTATGTTTCATCACTTGTAGTCACCCTCCTTTCCACTTTTTTGTGCAAACAGTGATACACATTTCACTCTTGATCTTAGTTGAACTGCACAAATGATATCCAAATTATAGATGAACATTCCACGAGCTTCACAACCAACCTTGATGTTGCTCAATTTTATTGAAACTAATGAAGAAGAAGCTGCCAGCTCATGGGGCATTGCTTCATTTTAGGTGAACTTCACAAAAAGGTCCCATGAATTGAATCATCCATGTTGGTGATTGGTGTCATCCCTTCTATGATGGCGTTGACTATAGATATGGTTCCCATCAGAGGTATGTTCCTTTTTGGTCCGACCGTTTGCCAAAGATCCTGCATGTTGAGTCTGCTCTTGTGCTACTGTTTTGGCACTGCCATGATAAAGCAGTAATATTATTATTTTGCACCTTAATCTAGTGGCCCTATTAATTTCAGGCAATGTTTTGGCACCGCTAGTGCCACTGATATTTTATATATATATCAAAAGAGGGAGTTTTCTCCAATTTCATTAAATAAACCCAACCATAGAGAACCATTAGCCAGCAACATCTCAGTGTAAATAGGTAGTTATGCAACTACTACTAGAACGGACTGAGTACTAGCAGGAGACAAGTTCGCCACATAAGCTAGGCAGGTAGGGGGATGCAGCACCAGCTCGACCAAGTTTGGATTACAACCCAAATGCTACCACAGAAACATCAGGGGGAAGATAGGGACTGAAAGAGCCAGCTTCAGCATCCCAGTATAGGCACCCGCCCTCCATCCTTGCGACGCACAGTGCACCTCCCTTGCCACCTTCTTGACCATAGTGTCACTTATAAAATGAAGTAATAATACAATTAAAATAGAGCGAGTGTCCTCTCTATCATTTCATTTCCAACATAGATAAAGAAAGTGCTTCTCTTTGTTAGTATATGTTTCATCAACTAGTACCATTGTTAATGTTTAAATGTTTCTGCAAACTGGGGTGCTTAATTTTAGTTGATCTGCACAAAAATAGAGATTGGAATGTCTCAAGGACCCTCCTTGTACTACCGCTTTTCACTGTTGTTCATCACTTGCAGAAGGTGTCTCGGGGAGAATTGGGTCAATTTCCAGTATGAGGCCTACCGTATGAGGCGTCGCAGGGCCCATCTCGCCCTTGCAGCATGGCATACTATCGTACTATCGCAATATTTTTTTCTATTTATTAGTGTATGTTTCATTAATTAGTGCCACTATAATGTAATCTCGCTTTTTCATTATCTATGCAAACAGGGTTATTCAGCTGTATTTTGGTGGAACTGCACAAATGTATCGATCGAACAGGCATATATGTAGAGTGCGAGGTGTGCCAAGTAAACATTACCAGCACCAACCATGCTCCATGTAATTATTGGCATCCACCACCACCAGTGGGATGTGTGGCGCTCTCTATGGACGGATCTTTCTCGGCAGCAAATCCTCTAACCAAATACTAGTAGCTTATATTGACACTTTTCTAAGGAGTACTCTTTTCTGAAAGAAGCACTAATATATTTTTCTTTTTTTGTACACTATGTTATACGTTACAAAAATAATATAATTTGAAAGTACATTCAGATACGTACCAAATGATACAATTTTTGGTGACATGCATTCACATTTTGCTTCAAATACAGTACGTGGTCAAACTTTGACCCAAAATACGCAAAAGAAAAAAATACTTCCAAGACTAGTGCCGCTCCTCTCCTCTTAAACCACAACTGCTCCTCTCCTGTTCCAATCTAAATCTAGTGCCGCTCCTATCCTCTTCCGTTTCAAAACCATCGCCCCTCCTCTCATGCTCCAATCCAAAACCAGTGCTATTCCTCTCCCGTTCTAATCCAAAACCAGCGCCGCTCCTCTCCTCTTCCATTCAAAAACCACCACCAGTGAGTGAAGGTGCTATGGAGAAGTAGATCGATGGAGGAGTACAACCGATACGTGAGGATCGCAGACGGCGACCCTGTGAATCTAGCTAGGATGTTGGAGATATAGTCATGGTTTGACAACAAGGACCAACTAGCGGCGACGGCGACATCCATGGCCAAATATCTGCAACAAAGCGAAAAGGCGGCGATACTCCTGAAGGGAGTCACACGGGAGTACATAGAGCTGCTCCTCTAGGCCAGTCAGCAAACAGATTCACCGAATCCGATCATGAGGCAACGGTGGTGGGAGTATCGATCCAAGATGGAGCATCCACTAGATATTGAAGGATCCAACATCTACATGGTGCCGTTTGTGAGGGTGCCATACCAGAGCGAGCCGGTGGAGTCTTTGTCGATCGAACCCAACTGCGAGAGGAGAAAAGCAGTTGGCCCAATGATGCTTCCCCGCCATCCTCTCCCTTGTTGTTCACATCGTCTCACAGGGCGGCTGTCTGACGCCGAGGAATAGGAGGGGATTGCCCCCCCCCAACCCAATAGTCGAGCAAGTTGTGAATTGTCAGGAGGAGCTTAGGGTTGTTAGATTTTGTAGGTTGTGATTGTGTTTTGTGTTGTGTATTTTGAGAGTACTTTTATGAATTCATATTTGCAGTATTGATCATATGAAGTATTTTATGAATGTCTTTTGAATTTCATATTTGTATTATTGAGCATATGAAGTATTTTATGAATTCTAGAGATCTATTTTTAGCACTTAAAAAATGTTGTATCATATAAAAGTGCAGACAATGTGATTCTCAGAGAAGAAACTGCAAGTTTCAGTTTCAAATAGAAATTGCAAGTTTCAGAGGCGAACATTTATATTAACACGCCCTTTTCAAACAGGGATAACATCATGTTGGACGTTTTATTCATGGTCAAAAATGGAACCACTAGCCAGTTAACATCATGCTGATCAACATTCATGCATAGCACATCTTCATATGATGCACAATCAAAAAGATATGCTATTTTGAAAATGCCCACACAGTGTCGAGTGTGCGAAAAATAGAGAAAAGAGGGACAAAGTTTTGGCAAGTGTTGGGCATAGATGACAATGGGGACCCACAAGTCAAGAATGGCAGAGGAAAAAAATTTGGAGATGTTTTCACTGGAATAGGTGGAATCGAACCCGGGCGGAACATCGGGTAGTGTCACTTGGCCACTGGGCTAGTTCAGTTGTTTCGGTAAAATAAGGCACAGCATATACCATTGCTGTAACATGCCTTCCCCGGCTCTGGTGGTTCGTTCTCTTCCTCTGCCTTTGTGCACTCGCCACGGCACCGCTCTCTGCTGTTGTGAACATGTTGAGGACAGTCGGGACCCACCTGGTCTATGGCCGTACGCAAGAAAGCGCCTCATTGAAAAAAATACTTCCTCCTAGTGTTATACTGACATTGGGGCCCACGGGTTTGTCAACATAGTTATTTTTTTGAGGTGCTTCAACATAGTTACTAAAGGAGATAAATTTACAATGAAGTCGGGGAGCTGGCAGGTATCATTTATTATCAGTGGGACAGCAAGTATCAGCTGGGTTGTGGGTTGCCCTTTCTAGGCTTTCTTTTTTCAGATGCGCAGCCCACGACATATGCCGGTTTGTATTTTCTTGGGGGTCGTCATGTATCGACCGGCTTATGGACCTCCCATCCTAGCTTTTATTTTTCCTGAAACATCCGCAGCCCAACTTATGTATCTTTTTTGATGAAAATGCAGATGTCTGTTCTATTTATCTATATAAAATAGGAACGTCAGGTCCAACTTATGTTTCCTTTCTAACTATATTATATATATTTATATTATTTTATATGTTATTATATTTTATTGTTATTGTCATCATATATTTAACAGATACTTACATATATTAGAAAACAATATCCCATATCTTATTAACTTATAAAAATCATTTTTTAACAATAAAATCCTCGATTTTTTTACATTAAGGCAACAAAAATCCTGGTGATTGTGTACAAAAGCTTGGTAAGATTTAAGGACCAATGTAATAATAAAGGACTTATTATTTAAATATATTTAACACAAAATGCTCAGCCCCTGTTTATTTTTTGATAATATTGGTGCGCCCAACCCAACATTATAATTAGAACCAGCCCAGCTAAATTGTGTATTTCGAGGAAGTGCAAATGTGATGCAATTTTTTAGGAAAAAATAAATGGGTCGCATGGACGCTACATTATTTGTTTAGCCAGCCCAGCAAATTCTTGTATTTCGAGAAAGTGAAAATGGGTTGTAGTTTTTAAAAAATGGACCGCATGGACGCTACATTATTTGTTCACCCATCCCAACAAATGGATTATAATTCTAAAGAAAGATCAAATGGACTATAAATTCTAAAAAAATGGGTTGAATATGTGCCACATTTTTGGAGGCTGAAATGTGGGCCAATAGGTCGAAGCCAACGCAAGTCACTGTCAACTTAGTCAACAAATGATTCTGACATCGATAGTCGCTGGATTTACATCCAACGACCGGCATCCATCTTCAATCTCTCGTCTTCTTCCTCCAGCCCCGCCGGGACCACCTGCTCCCGCTTCCTACTACTAGCAGCTCTGCTTAGCATGCTTCACTGTGAAGTGCTACCCCACCGCCGGCCAGGCCATCCCTCCACCACTACACACATCCTGTTCTTCTCCACTGACTGTTCAACCACGCCGCACCAGAACCAGTTCACCCTCGTACACCTCTCTGTTTGCGAATCCACTCCCGCGTCTTCCCATCTCCGGCTCGTTGCTGTCCGGGGCCTCGCCGTCATCCACCACCTTGGATGCGCTCGGCGTGGCATGGTCAACACACAAAAAAATGAATACTCCCCTTGCTAGCTGGGACCCACCATGGTGGGAGGCTGACTTGTGGGCCTACTAACTTGACACGGACGGAGGGCTTTTTTCAACTTGGTCAATATGAATGATTCTAGCTCCAGCGACCGTACGATGTCCATCCAACGGCCGTAGTGCTTCTTCAACCTCTGGTCTTCTTGCTCCAGCCTCCCAAACCAGCGCCGGTCGTGCCGCCTGCTCCTACCTCCCATGGCCGTCTTTGCTGCCACGCAGGCCTCATCGCCCCACCCGACTCTAACCTCTGGCTAGGCCATCCTTCTACTCACCAACAACCCATGTTATTCTGCAGCGATGGAAGCCTCACACCGCAGCCGAACTAGTCAACCCTCGTACTCCTCTCCGCGTGGGTATCCACTGCCGCGTCTTCCCTAGCTCCGCGTTGAAACCTTCCTAGGCCTCGCCGTCGTCCACCGCCTTGGTGCTCTCATCGCGGTGGGTCAATGTGGTCAAGGAACGACTTCCATCGGAAGAGTACTATACGTGGAGAGGCTGACAGTTGGGTCCACGGCCGCAGCCAAGAAGCGCGACCTTATTACGCGTAAAAAATTTATTCCTCCACCTAATAGCAGGGACCTACCGGAAGGGCATCTGTATTTCACGAAAAAAACGTTCCCCCGGCTGACAGCTCAGACCCACCAGCTGTATCTTCGCACCCAAGGAAGTGCCTCATTATTACGCACAAAAAAATGAAGACTCCCCTGCTAGTTGGGACCCACGATAGTGGGAGGCTGACTTGTGGCCTACTAAGTTGACACAGACGGAGGGCTTTCTCAACTTAGTCAATATGAACGATTCTAGCTCCAGTGACCGTACGATGTCCATCCAACGACCGTAGTGCTTCTTCAACCTCTGGTCTTCTTGCTCCAGCCACCCAAACGAGCATCGGTCTGCTGCCGCGCAGTCCCGACCGCCCTGCCCGACTCGAACCTCTGGTCATGCCATCCCTCTACTCATGCACAACCCATGTTATTCTGCGGCGACTGCAGCCTCACACCGCAGCCAAACCCGTCAACCCTCATACTCATCTTCGCGTGGGCATACAGTACCGCGTCACCCCGGCTCCACGTCATCCACTTCCTAGGCCTCACCATCGTTCACCACCTTGGTGCTCTTGGTGCGGCGTGGTCAATATGGTCAAGGAACGACTTCCATCGGAAGAGTACTGTACGTGGAGAGGCTGACAGCTGGGTCCATGGCCGCAGCAAGGAAGTGCAACCTTATTATGCGTCAAATAATTATTCCTCCACCTCACAGCGGGGACCCACTGGACGGGACATCGTATTTCTCGAAAAAAATTGTTTCCCCCTGACTACTGGGACCCACCAGCTACATCTTCACACGCAAGGAAGTGCGGCCATATTATGGGCAAAAAAATAATTCTCCCCCTAACAGCTGGGAGCCACTAGCAATAACTTCGCATGCAAGGAAGTGCCTTCTTATCCTCCCTGACAGTTGGGACCCACCTGGTTGAAGCGTACGTAGGGTTGTTATTCTGGTCGTGAACGTGTACGTACATACTAGTCAATCGGTCTTCCTGTAGGCTGCAGGGATGGACCGTGGCCGAGTAAGGAAGGGCACGTGTCGTAGTAGAGGCGCAGACGTAGCATGTCACGCAGTCCCGTCAATATCATGTACACGTATGTACAGCCAGGGTGCAAGAAAGTAAATACGGCCACGTACTTACGTACGGGCGGGGTCTCGAACGCCTACTCGCGCATACGTACGGCCAAGGCTCGTGTACACGGAGAGGCAGCGGAGAGCAGCGATGACGTCCTATTCAACAGTAGGCAATTGGCTGGGTCAGAACAGAGAAACGAAATGCGTCGTGTTCATCGGGAGCCAACCGGCTTGGACGGGACAACCGAAACGAGGCCTGGCGTAGCGCAAAATTGAGGAAATAGCCTTCTGTTCAACTGTCTACGGTCGAAACGGGATCTTGTTCACCGGGAGGGGTCTGGCGTACCGCAAAACGGAGGAAACAGACTTGTCTTCGACCTCCTACGGTCGAAATGGGGTCCTGTTGATCGGGAGGGTTGTGGCGTACCGCAAAATAGAGGAAACGGACTTCGCTTCGACCTCCTATGGTCGAAACGAGGGTCCTGTTCAATGGGAGGGGTTTGGCGTACCGCAAAATGGGACTCCGGGGGCTACTATTCATCCACCATCTACTGCCTTGCTCCAGCCTCCACGAGCTACTGTTCATCCACCGTCGACCTCCTCCAGCCTCCACCTGCGACTGTTCATCCACGGCGTCGCCCTCGTACCTCCACCAGCTATAGTTCATCCACGGGCTCCTGTTCATCCAGCCTCCACGGGCTACTGTTCAACCACCTCTCCATGGGCTACCGTTCATCCAGCCCTCCACCCGCTACTATTCAACCAGCCCTCCATGAGATCCTATTCATCCACCCCCAACCAGCTCGATCGGGGTCATGTTCATCCAGCGGCAACGGCCTCTACCCCCGCGAGGTCCTGTTCATCCAACCCCCACTGGGAACTGTTCATCCAACCCCCAACAATGCTCATTGTTCATCAAGAGGCAACAGGTTTGATCGGCTTGAGTTAGCATTACTAGCGAAGGAATCACTCGATCGGATTCAGCTAACAGCCAGGGATCGATCGATTGATCGCTCAAGTTTAGTAATGCATAGCCAGTGCAATCGCTCGGGTTCAATAGGTGATCGCCTCGCTCGGGTTTAGTTAGAGACCAACGCCTCGCACTCACACGCGTATGTGTACGAGAGAAACATACAATTGCTCTGTGCATCGCTCGGCCCCGACCACCCAGTGTAACCGAGAACTCCCCGATATTTTCCTCACCCTCACTTCTACCACGGTTTTTTCCGTCATGGACGACCCAAAGAATGTCATACAGCTACACCTCTGGCCCTCCCAGGACGAAAAGCCCATTTTCTGTCATGATTATTTGTCATAGAAGTAGGATCCCACCACATTTATGATGATACCGGGTTTCGTCACAATTATCATCATAGAAGTGTCATAAGCATGTGAGAAAAAAATCGTTCACCCAAAATGACACGGATGTGTCTGTTTTTGTAGTGTATGCTGGAAGTGTAGGCACATTCTGATGGCTCTCTCAAAAATGGAGAAGGGGTGGAGGGGTATATATAGCCTCCAAAAAAATCCAACCGTTACACACATTTGACCCAACTCGGTCAGACCGAACAGAAGAACTCGGTGAGACCGATTCAGAATGTTATGAATCTCGGTGGGACTGACTAGAACAACTCAGTGGGACCGATGTGCTAGGGCTTAGGGCAAACATCAACTTGGTGGCGCCGATTGCATAAACTCGGTAAGACCAAATTGATGCAATGATCAAACAGAGAAGATGTCAAGCAAACTCGGTGGGACCGATTCCTCATTTCGGTGAGACCAAAATGTTACAAAGGGAAACAGAGAGTTTGCAAGGCCATCTCGGTGAGACCAAGATCTGTATCAGTGTGACCGAACTGTTAGGGTTTCTAGCAATGGCTATGTCATATGAACTCGGTGGCTCCGGGTAGGTGAGTTTGAGTTTTGGACATACTTGGAATGAGAAAGTGGTTGAGGGCTTTGGGGCAATATCACTAAGCACTTTGAGCAAGTATACCATTAAGCAACACCTCATCCCCTTTTAATTGTATTGGATTTCCTATGGACTCAAAGTGATGTTGGATCACTCAAAGTAAAATGAAGAGTATTGAGCTTTTGCCATATGTGTGCTTAGAATTTTGAAGGGGTTCCACATCGTCTTGTCCTTTCCACGCCATTGTTGAACTTATCTAAAATACACTAGATAAAAGCATCAGTCCAACAAGAGATATGTTGGTATTAATTACCAAAATCACCAAGGGAGCACTTGTGCTTTCACGTACTCTCGGACAAGTGAATAAACACTCATCTTGAGAACAACACATCTAGCATAGAAAATATTGGCCACCCACTGCCGCTTCATGAGTGGTACGAGCACACAAAAAGGAAATTTACTTTGAAAATTAGAGATGGCACATACAAATTTGCATAGAATGGCATGGAAATACCGCATATAGGTAGGTATCGTGGACTAATATGGCAAAACTAGGTTTAAGGATTTTGGATGCACAAGTAGTATTTCTACTTAGTACAAAATGGAGGCCAGCAAATAGATTGAGAAGCAACCAACCAAGAAACAAAAAATCACATAAGTGAGCATTAAACATAACTAACACCGAATAATGCACCATAAGTAGGACGTAATTTCATTGCATAATTATTGACTTTCGTGCTTTCCTAGGAAATCAGAAACCTTAACACACATATTCTTACTAAAGCATAATTACTCACCAACATGACTCACATATCACTATCATCACATCTCAAAACTATTACAAAGTATCAAGTTTATTTTGTCCAATGATCTTCATGAAAGTTTTTGTTATATCCCTCCTGAATATACATCACTTTGGGACTAATTTCATATGTTGCTTTTGATAAGCTCAAAACAAATTTAAGTGAAGAACATGAGCATAAAAATTTTCTTCTCTCAAAATAATATAAGTGAAGCATGAGAGAATTTCTTAAAAAATCTACTAAATCAAAAATAAATCTAAGTGATGCATGAGAGTTTTTCTTCAAAAAATTTAAAGCACACCATGCTCAAAAAGATATAAGTGAAGCACTAGAGCAAATGACAAACTACTCCAAGAAGATATAAGTGAAGTTCAAGCGAGTAGTTAAGTAAAGGGGTAGCTAATTGAGGACTCTCTCTTATTTAAAAACTTTTAGATCTAAGTTTTTTATTAAAATAGCAAGAAAAACAAAATAAAATGACATTCGAAGGATAGCACACATCATGTGAAGAAGCAAAAAAACTTAGGCTCAACCGATACTAACCGACAATTGTTGATGAAGAAAGGTCAGATGCCTACCGGGGCATCCCCAAGCTTAGATGCTTGAGACTTCTAGGAATATCATTTTGGGGTTCCCTGGGCATCCCCAAGCTTGAGTTTTTGTGTCTCCTTAATTCCTCTCATATCATGGTTTCCCTAAATCTTAAAAACTTCATCCACACAAAACTCAACAAGAACTCGTGAGATAAGTTAGTATAAATCAATGCAAAAACCTTATCACTAAAATTATTATTTAACATTTCATACTAAATGACTCTGCATATTTAATACTCCTATCCTTAAATATAATCATTAAACAAGCAAACATATGCAAACAATGCAAATATCATAGTAATCTCTCTAAACAGGACAGTCTGTAAAGGATGCAAGAAGATCCATACTTCTTTGACTCAAAAAATTCCGAAAAATTACCACACTATAATTTTTTTATCATAGCTTGTTTTGCAACACATTCTTACATTTCTCAAGAATTCTTGCAACAGTAACAAACTTTCTATTTTGAAACAGCAACTCACATACTTGCAAAATAAGCATGATAAAGGTTATCCTTGCCATTTTTATTGAAATAAAAGAAGAAAGACATTACTATGAACGGCAGCAATCAAATACAAACAAATTAAAATGATGCTCCATGCGAAACTCATATCATGTGACGAATGAAAATATAGCTCCAAGTGAGGATACCAATAATGTTGGAGATGAAACAGGGGACGCCTTCCGGGGCATCCCCAAGCTTTCCAAACTTAGGCTCTTTTCACTCCTTATTCTCCTCATATTGATATCTCACCCAAAACTTGAAAAGTTCAATCACACAAAACTTAACGGAACTTCATGAGATAGGTTAGTATGATAAAGACAATCATCCACTTTGTTACTGTTAAAGAAAAGATTCATAATTTTTCTCACACAATGCCTACTGCACCTTATCATTTTCACAATTTATATTGAGCAATATAAGCCATAGAAACTAGGAAACAAGCAAACTATGCATTGAAGACAGAATCTGTAAAAAAACCAGTCTATAGTAATCTGAACAGGGGCCATACTTCTACTACTCCAGAAATTCTAAAAAATTAGGACAACTGAGAGAATTTATATATCAATCATATATAAAAAATTCAGATCAAAAGCACGTTCCAGTGAACTTTTAAAATTCCTGGACTGAGTGCAAAATTTTCTGTTTTTGCACAGAATCAAGTCAAATAGCACCCAAATCATCCCAAAGGCTTTACTTGGCACAAACACTAATTACAACATGAAAACACAATCTAATAAAAGGCATAAATGCATATTTATTCAAGAACAGCAAGGAAAACCAAAATTTCAAATATAACTATTGGGTTGCCTCCCAACAAGCGCTATTGTTTTACGCCCCTAGCTAGCATGATGATTTCAATGATGCTCACATAAAAGTAAAGAATTAAAACTCAAAGAGAGCATCATGAAGCATATGACTAGCACTTTAAACCTAACCCACTTCCTATGTATAGGGCTTTTGTGAGCAAACAATTTATGGGAGCAAGAATCAACTAGCATAGGAAGGCAAAATAAGCATGACTTCAAAACTTTCAACATAAAGAGAGGAAACTTGATGTTGTTGAAATAGGTAAAAGTATATGTTCCTCTCTCATAATAATTTTCAGTAGCATCATGAATGAATTCACCAATATAGCTATCACGTAAAGCATTGTTTTCATGATACATAAGCATAGAAATTTTGTTACTCTCCACATAAGCAAATTTATTCTCATTCATAGTAGTGGAAGCAAAACTCAGCAAAATAACTATCATAAGATACTTTATTGGCATAATTAATTTGAGCATTAAAATCATGATGACAAGTTTCATGGTTATCATTATTCTCTATAACATATATGTCATCACAATAATCATCATAGATAGCAACTTTGCTTTCATAATCAATTGAAACCTCTTCCAAAATAGTGCATTCATTACTAAACAAAGTCATGACCTCCCCAAATCCACTTTTATCAATATTGTAAAAAGATTCAACACCCTCCAAAATTGTGGGACCACTAGTACCTAGAGTTGACACTCTTCCAAACCCACTTTCATCAATATAATCATCATTAATAGGAGGCGTGCTTTCATCATAATAAATTTTATCATCAAAACTTGGGGGACTAAAAATATCATCTTCATCAAACATAGCATCCCCAAGCTTATGGCTTTGCATATCGTTAGCATCATAGATATTCAAAGAGTTCATACCAACAACATTGCAATCATGCTCATCATTTATGCCAAACTTTTTATTGAATTCTTCTTCTATCAACTGAGCACAATTTTCCAATCCATCATTTTCAAGAAAGACATTATAAAGATGAACAATATGAGACCAGCTCAATGCCATTTTTTTCTAGTTTTCTTTTGCAAACCAAACTAGTGATAAAACAAGAAACTAAACGATTCAATTAGAAGATCTAAAGACATAACTTCAAGCACTCACCTCCCCGACAACGGCACCAGAAAAGAGCTTGATGTCTACTATGCAACTTTATTCTTGTAGACTCGTGTCGGGCCTCCAAGCACAGAGTTTTGTAGGACAGTAGCAATTTTCCCTCAAGCGGATGACCTAAGGTTTATCGATCCGTGGGATGCATAGGATGAAGATGGTCTCTCTCAAACAACCCTGCAACCAAATACAAGAAATCTCTTGTGTCCCCAACACACCCAATACAATGGAAAATTGTATAGGTGCACTAGTTTGGCGAAGATATGGTGATAAAAGTGTAGTAAGGATGATAGATATTGTTTTTTGTAATATGAATAAATAAAAACAGTAAGGTAGCAAGTAACAAAAGTGAGCACCAAAGGTATCGCAATGCTTGAAACTAATAAGAAATTGCTTGTAGCTATTCTTTCCGATCTATCTATCCAAGAGTTCATACTAAAATAACGCCAAGTTATTCTTTCCGATCGATCTATCAAGAGTTCAGAATAAAATAACACCAAAGCAAATTCAGATTCATAATACTCAATCCAACACAAAGAACCTCGAAGAGTACCCTGATACGTCTCGTATCTACTTTTCCTAACGCTTTTCCTCTTGTTTTGGACTCTATCTTGCATGATTGGAATGAAACTAACCCGGACTAACGCTGTTTTCAGCAGAACTACCATGGTGTTGTTTTTGTGCAGAAATAGAAGTTCTCCGAATGGAACAAAACTTTGCGAGGATTTTTTGTACAATAAAAGAGAATTTCTTGATCCAAGACTACAAAAAATACACTTCTGTGATGATAGGTGTTTGTCACAATAGGTCACGTTTTCTGTCATGCATGTACATCCATGACGATTTTGTGACAGAATCAAGATAGTCATACCTGTGATGTCATAAAAGTCTTCCATGACATTACCAAAATTATCATCACGGAAGTGTCCACTTCCATGACGATAAATTGCGTGTCACAGAAGTGCTTTCATCAAGGGTGACCGATACGTGGCATCCACCGTAACGGCTCATCGTTAAGCTACCGGGTCCGGTTTTGGATCCGATAACCCATTAACAGCCCCGACCGATGGAGATTTTCCACGTGTAAAATCATCATTGGCTGGAGGAAACACGTGTCGGCTCACCGTTGGGACAGATGTCATCCACTCATTGGACCGAAGGCGCCTATGATACATAGACATGTGGCACGGCCCAACAGAGGCCCATTCCTGTGAAAAGGTCGGCCTGTTTGACTTGGTCAAAAGGTGGCAGGCCGGCCCACGGAAAGCCCGTTAATAGCCTATTCGCATATAGCCCATTTATAGCCCGCTAACCCAGGGCCCGTTACGACCTATCCGAATTAGGCCCAGTAGCGTCATCTGGGCCGTCTAATATGATTCCAACCTATTTTAACTTCCGGCCCATGTATGTCCCATGATGTCTTTCGGCCCATATGAGGCCCTTTGTAACTCTTGGCCCATTAACGGCCCGTGGTAAAACTAGCCCGTAATGAACAGTGTATCAATTTATACCCATATACGGCCCATTATTCCATTGGGCCGGCTCTAGCCCATGTTATCTTTCGGCCTTCTCAGGGCCCATTTATTCTTGGGCTCATTTCCAGCATTCGGTTACTTACGGCCTGTTATTGTAATTTTCTGCTTGTGGGCCAAATTCAGCCTGTGGTCGGCCCGTTTATGGCCCATTAATACGATGGTCCGTTTTCATAGCGTCTTCAAATACGGCTAATTAATGACGGCCCGTTATGGTCAGCCCATGAACGGGCGACTCTAGCTCTAGCCCGTTACGGCCATAATGCGGTCTGTTATTGGCCCATGTTTGGTCTATCGATCATACGGCATGTAGAAGGCCCATTGATGATATGGCCCGTAGGAGGCCCATTGTTATACGGCCCGTAGAAGGCCCATTGTTTTTACGGCCCGTAGGAGGCCTAGTGTCACTATAGTAAATATGTAGCCCATGGTTATCCTGGCCTAGTTTTAAAAAATAGGTTATTGCGGCCACTAGCAAACCGTGAAAAAAGAACTGCACTCACTACAAGCAAACAAATAAACAAGACAACAAGGAAATAAGTAAGCAAGTGATATGTCTCCGTCGTATCTACTTTTCCAAACACTTTTTCCCTTGTTTTGGACTCTAACTTGCATGATTTGAATGGAACTAACCCAGATTGACGCTATTTTCAGCAGGGCTGCCATGGTGTTATTTTAGTGCAGAAATAAAAGTTCTCAGAATGACCTGAAAATCCACGGATCAACTTTTTAGAATTAATAAAAAATATTGGTTAAAGAATCAACGTCAGGGGGCCCACACCCTATCCATGAGGGTGGGGGCGCGCCCCCTCCCCTAGGGCGCACTCCCTGCCTCATGGCCCCCCTGGACGTCCACCATATAATCGAGTTAGTTTTGTTAGGGTTTGATCCCTAGTATCCACTATGTTCTGAGATTAATGTTGCTATGACTTTGCTATGCTTAATGCTTGTCACTAGGGCCCGAGTGCCATGATTTCTGATCTGAACCTATTATGTTTACATGAATATATGTGAGTTCTTGATCCTATCTTGCAAGTCTATATTCACCTATTATGTGTTATGATCCGACAACCCTGAAGTGACAATAATCGGGATACTTCTCGCTGATGACCGTAGTTTGAGGAGTACATGTATTCACTATGTGTTAATGCTTTGTTCCGCTACTCTATTCAAAGGAGGCCTTAATATCCCTTAGTTTCCATTAGGACCGCGCTGCCACGGGAGGGTAGGACAAAAGATGTCATGCAAGTTCTTTTCCATAAGCACGTATGACTATATTCGGAATACATGCCTACATTACATTGTGGAACTGGAGCTAGTTCTATGTCACCCTATGTTATAAGTATCACATGAGGAATCGCATCTGGTATAATTATCCATCACTGATCCAATGCCTACAAGCTTTTCACATATTGTGCTTTGCTTAGTTACTTTACCGTTGCTATTGTTACAATTAGTACAAAACTGCTACTTTTACTTTTGTTACTGTTACTGTTACTTCCATATTACTTTGCTACTAAATACTTTGCTATAGATACTAAGTTATCCAGGTGTGGTTGAATTGAAAACTCAACTGCTAATACTTGAGAATATTCTTTGGCTACCCTTGTGTCGAATCAATAAATTTGGGTTAAATACTCTACCCTTGAAAACTGTTGCGATCGCCCCCTGTACTTGTGGGTTATCAAGACTATTTTCTGGCGCCGTTGCCGGGGAGAATAGCTCTATTCTTTGAGTCACTTGGGATTTATATCTGCTGGTCACTATGAGGAACTTGAAAGACGAAAGAACGAAGATTTATCCCTCAACTACAAGGGTGGGTAAGGAACTGCCATCTATCTCTGCACTTGATTCTCCTTCTGTTATGAGTAAGCTTGCGACACCTAAACCTGCTTTTGGTATGAATTCTTATATGTCACATGTTATTGATGATGCCACTTCTACTATACATGGTACTTATGATGAAACTACTTCTATGCTTGATACTAACGTGCCATTAGGTGAATATCTTGATGAAAAACTTGCTAGGGTTATAGAGAATGAAATTCTTGAAACTGATATTATTGAAGATAGTGATGATGAAGGATCTCCCCCTAAATATGAATTGCCTGTTGATCCTGAGGGTTATGTTATGGATGAAGAAACTGCTAGAGATTTTCTTGCTTGCAATGATAGATCTGATCTTAAGAAATTATTAGCTAAACTAAAACAGAAATCTCTCAATGCTAGAATGAAATATGACCCTGCTTTTGCTACTTCACCAATCTTTGTTACTGATAAGGATTATGATTTCTCTGTTGATCCTGAGATAACTACTTTGGTTGAATCTGATCCTTTGTATGGCTATGAATCTGAAACTGTTGTGGCACATCTTACTAAGTTAAATGATATAGCCACCCTGTTCTTTAATGATGAGAAATCTCGTTACTATTATATCCTTAAGATATTTCCGTTCTCATTAAAGGGTGATGCTAAAACTTGGTTTATTTCTCTTGATCCTGGCTGTGTGCATAGTCCCCAGGATATGATTTATTACTTCTCTGCTAAATATTTCCTTGATCATAAGAAACAAGCTGCTTTAAGGGAAATATATAATTTTGTGCAAATTGAAGAAGAGAATCTCCCACAAGCTTGTGGGAGGCTTCTCCGGTTACTTAATGCTTTGCCTGATCATCCTCTTAAGAAAAATGAAATACTTGATAACTTTTATAATGGACTAACCAATGCTTCCAAGGAGCACTTGGATAGTTGTGCTGGTTGTGTTTTCAGGGAAAGAACAGTCGATCAAGCTGAATTGCCATTTAATAATCTGTTGACTAATGAAAATAATTGGACTCTTCCTGAGCCAATTCCTGAGCCAACTCCTAAACCTACTCTGAAGAAGAGAGGTGTTCTATTTCTCAGTCCTGAAGATATGCAAGAGGCAAAGAAATCTATGAAAGAAAAAGGTATTAAAGCTGAAGATTTTAAGAATTTATCTCCCGTTGAAGAAATACATGGTCTTAATATACCACCTATCAAAGAAACACATGGTCTTGATAACCCAAGACAGGTAGTAAAGGTAAATTATCTCTATAGATATGATAAAGTTGAAATCCCGTCTACTAAGTTTGCTAGCCAATGTTTGGATGAGTTTGATGACTTTATGGCTAGACAAGAAAACTTTAATGCTTATGTTGGTAGAGAATTAAAGAGTAATGGTTACATGATTGGATACTTGAGTGTTTATATGGCTAGAGTTAAAGGTGAACTTAAACTCACTATTAAATATGCTTCTATGGTTACACTACTAGGGAAGAGCCTAGCAGCAGCGCGGGTTTTAGGTATATCAGTAGCACGGGAGGCGGCGCTACTAATAAGGTGCTACAGGTTACAGCTAACCTATAGCAGGAGCGCGTGCGCGCCCGCGCTACTGATATACAAGTGTAGCAGCAGCGTTCTTCGGTGGAGCTCGCTACTGCTAATAGCTATAGCGCACTTCCCCTGTGCGCGCTACTGATACTACCTCGCTACTGCTAACTTTTCTCCACTCGCTACTGCTAATTTTAATATATTTTTTTCTGCATATTTGTTTTGTATTTGAACATGTTTTATAGAAGAATCTTTAGCACATACAAATTTCATCATGATACACATACAAATGCCTGCGAGACCACAAATGTAATTATAGCATATACATACAAATAGTCTCATCATAATCATCATCCAACACAAAGTAGTATCTTGTCATCATCTCGAAAATAGCGATACATGCAAGTCTCAAATACTTGCAACTACCAGGTCATCCGTCTAAAAAAAGGTATACGCGAGAAGAGCTATCACTATGAGTGAGAGCGGAACTATGCAGTACATGAGGCGGCGGTTACGAGTCCTCTCTCACGCTAGCGTGAACCTCAAGTAACTAGCTTCTCCTTCTTGTCTGCTTTTGAAGCCTTTATGGCTGGCGCCCAAGAACCCATTCACTTGCGCTTGACACTCAGGCCACTCGTTGTACACCCCGGGAACCTTCCCTTTGTACACGATATAGCACTTCCATCTCGCCATCAAGAAACTAGGTACCTATTAGAGATGCATGTTCATGAAGAGGATGTACAATCATATGCAGAAAAATATACTAGAGCAACACGAAAAAGAAAGGGTTAGCAACTAGATGCAACATACAGCACAAACTAATTAACTAGAGGTACGCAGGTCATCATACGCAAACTAACAAAGTAGCGTTACGCAAGTTCGGCAGGGACCGTGGACATCACAAAGTTTCATCGCTAAAAAAAGTATACAAGTTCAACCGACACATATCATCATCATCGGCATCATAAATCAGTAGAAGTTCCATCCTTCCATATCATCGAGGATGGACCCTAGCTTCTTGAACGGCGTGAGGTCTAGACGTTACATGCCTATGTGAGTTCGGACGTCAGCTCGCGATATAGGGCCGTGGTGGAACATCCCCTTCTCATCGACGACTTCTTTCATGATGATCGTCGCAATGTCCCTTTGGATGCGAAAGACATCATCTCTAAGTTTATAATCCGCTTCTCCATGAGATTCCAGCCACTTGTGGATATGATCATCATTTCTGCTTGTCATGCGAAGCTTTTGGTGATCCGTGTTGAACTGAATCATGAGATGGATGATGTAGAATCCATCCTTCTTGCTTGGTTTTGGGACATGGATGAAGGAGAAGTTAGTTTTATGCACGAAACCCATTTTCTTGTTCCTTTGTTTCCTGATCTGCATGTGGCCACCTCTAATGCTTAAGCCTTGGAGAGCATAATCTAGAATATTCGTTATGTGGGTGTAGTCTTTTTTCTTGTAGTCTCTAGAAGGGTCAAAATACACGGTGTGGGAGACTTGCGGGTAAAGAACGATAAGGACGGCGCGCCCGTTGCTACGGTGAAAAGACACCTCAAATTATTCCCCATATGAGAGAGAAGGAATGATTGAAATGTACGAAAGGGTTGTCCGGAACTGACTTACTGAAAGTGCAACTATCCCTAGGTGGTTTTGGTAATTCATAACAACATATAGCTCATTGAGATAATGCTATTCCAAGATTATTATTTCAGGAAAGTTCAATGAATGGCATGGCATGGATGATGAAAGTGGATCCTTCAAAATACTAAGGACAAAGGATTGGCTCAAGCTCAAAAGCTCAAGACTCTTCATTTTATATTTTAGTGATCCAATATCACATTGAGTCTATAGGAAAAGCCAATACGATCAAGGAGGGCTTAGGTGTTGCTTAATGAGCCTCTTGCTTCATGTGCTTAGTGATATGCTCCAAAACCCACAGCTACTTTCTCACATCCACAAATGACCTAAACCCAAAGCCAAAATCGGTCACACCGATTCTTCCTATCCGGCGCCACCGATTTCAAAAGTCATAGCCACTGCCACAAACCCTAGGCAAATCGGTCATATCGATAGGGATATCGGTCTCACCGAGATGGGATTGTAATCTCTCTGTTTCCCTTTGTAACGTTTCGGTCTAACCGAAGTGAGAAATCGGTCCCACCGAGATTGCAATGTAAACGCTCTGTTTCCCTTTTGTAACATTTCGGTCTCAACGAAAAGAGCAAATCGGTCCCACCAAGTTTACCTGACCAACTCTCTGGAAAGCTTATTACCAAAATCGGTCTCACCGTGTTTGTGTCATCGGTCTTACCGAGATTACATTATGCCCTAACCCTAACCGAATCGGTCTCACCGAGTTGCATGTCAGTCCCACCGAAAATCACTAACGGTCATTAGGTTTACTAAATCGGTCCGACCGAGTCTGTTGAATCGGTCCCACCGAGTTTGGTAAATTGTGTGTAACGGTTAGATTTTGTGTCGAGGCGATATATACCCCTCCACCTCCTCTTCATTTGTGGAGAGAGCCATCAGAACAAACCTACACTTCCAACTTACCATTTCTGAGAGAGAACCACCTACTCATGTGTTGAGGCCAAGATATTCCATTCCTACCATATGAATCTTGATCTCTAGCCTTCCCCAAGTTGTTTCCACTCAAATCTTCTTTCCACTAGATCCAAAACCTATGAGAGAGAGTTGAGTGTTGGGGAGACTATCATTTGAAGCACAAGAGCAAGGAGTTCATCATCAACACACCATTTGTTACTTCTTGGAGAGTGGTGTCTCCTAGATTGGCTAGGTGTCACTTGGGAGCCTCCGACAAGATTGTGGAGTTGAACCAAGGAGTTTGTAAGGGCAAGGAGATCGCCTAATTTGTGAAGATCAACCGCTAGTGAGGCAAGTCCTTCGTGGGCGACGGCCATGGTGGGATAGACAAGGTTGCTTCTTCGTGGAGCCTTCGTGTGAGGAGCCCTCCGTGGACTCACACAATCGTTACCCTTCGTGGGTTGAAGTCTCCATCAACGTGGATGTACGATAGCACCACCTATCGGAACCACGCCAAAAACATCCGTGTCTCCAATTGTGTTTGAATCCTCCAAACCCTTCCCTTAAGTTTCTTGCAAGTTGCATGCTTTAATTTCTGCTGCTCATATACTCTTTGCATGCTTGCTCGAATTGTGTGATGATTGCTTGACGTGTGCTAAGATAGCTAAAATCTGCCGAACTCTAAAATTGGGAAAAGTTTAAGTTTTTAGTTGGTCAAGTAGTCTAATCACCCCCCCCCCTCTAGACATACTTCAAGGTCCTACACTTACTTTGGATGATAAGTCACGAGGACAATTTCCCGGTCCTTATTCTGTACCATGAAGTTTTGGAGGTACTCCCTAGTAGTTTCACGCTCAAAGTTGCCAAGACTCAAGAAAGACTCGTGCATGTAGCATGGATCCGCCACACAGATTTGCGAGACTTCTTCACTCTTCATGACGGAGCTCATATGTAGTGCAAAAAGGCGGATGATTATAAAATCGAGCCTCCTTGTCAGATACATCTGAAAGATATGGTCAAACCGTAGGAAGAACACCTCCGCGGGCCGTATCTCGACATAGCACTTCCCCTCAGGCACACGAGCCACGTATGTCGGATATCCTAGATCCTTTGAGGCTAGTAGGCTTTTCTCAGTCGACAGCACATGGTCGTGCATTCTCCTGAGATCCCCCGATAGTGCCTCCAGTGGTTTTGGCGGTAGTATCAGCTCGCCCGTGAGATGGAACATGGCCGCCCCTTTCACGGGTACACGCTCTTCAGAATGCATCGTCTGGCTGCTATGTGCTCTGGCTTGTTTGGAGGCAGTTATCTTCCCCGATCTCTTCCTCTCCTTTTTCTTGGGCACACCTTCCAGACCCTTCCTTAACCCCTGCCCCAGGGTTCCCGGGCTAATCACTATACGATCCCCGGCTAGTTGAGCCTGTGTTGAGGCGACATCTTCAGGCATGTCCTGTGAGAAATTCATGAAGAGAGACTTTTTGCAATCCTTCCAACGACCTTCCCTGCCCGGGCATATCATCCATATCCTCATTAGCATGCTGATAGCCCAATTCGTCATATGGTTGACTCATCATAACTATGTCATAGTCATACGCGTTTGTATTGAGGAAACCCATAGGGTCGACCTCCGTCTCATCATTCATTCTCTGTTCTACAGGACCGATTACATCAGCCAATACTATTGCACCCCCTTCATCACGTTGTCCGGCGCTCTCACTCGGCACTACAGGAACTGGTAATTGCGTAGGCGGGGTGGTGGTCTCCGCACATGATTGTTGATGTGTGGTTATTGGTGTGCTCTCGGCCGGCTCCAGACGAATAAGATTCTTCCGCCATAGCAGCACCCAACCCTTGCAGCTTCCAATCCCCGGCGGGGTCTCATCGTCCTCTCCCACATGCTGTACTGGAGGAGGCAATGCCTCATGCCCGGATTTCACACTGGACAAGCTAACCCTGAAGTGCCCAGCGGGCATCGGCTGGTTGTGGAACGTGGGTTTCAAGGGGTTCAATATCATCCCCTTTCCCAGTCGACCTTCCGGCCTTTTATCAAGTAGAGTATGGTGCACGGGGTTTCTTTGCCCTGCAAACACATATGTCTGTGGCGTAAAACATCCGAAAGGCAACGAAAATGGAATATTATATATATATATATATATATATATATGTTGGTGTGACATGTAATTAACGTGACGGCGTCGAGCTCAGCCAAAGACGAAGGCCCACCTAGCGCGCCAGAGACTGAGGACAGGTTGCTATGAGCGGGAGCGACCGCGAGAGGAGGCCGGTTGCGTGAGCAACTGATGGTGCGTTGTTGTTGTTGTTCATGGAGTTGCTCCCGACAAAATTGGGCATCGGGAAATCATCTACCGTCTTGTCTGGATTTTCCTTCGTCCAGTTGATGATAGCGGGAACCAAGTTCGTAGCAAAATCATTTCTGCAGGCAGTTACAGCTGCATTGATTGCCTGCTGTAGCAACTCATTTTTCTCCTCGGCTGTTTTTTCCATGTCCTCAGGTGATTTTTTTCTCGACCGCAAGCTTCACCTTCGCGTTGATGTCCGCCTGACTAAACTTATTTTTCTGCTTCTTGGCCTCCGGGCCCTCGTTTTAAAACACCTTCCACGTGGCGCTGTCTCCAGCGCCGTGCACACAACCATATTGCGGCCGCTGGCCAAAGGGAGTCCCTTTAGTTTGTTTAAGGCCCGGTTGAGAGGGTTGTCCCACTTGGGCCTCATCAGAGAAATAGGGCTTTCGGCTGCAAGCTGGTGATGCTTCTCCGGTAGTCTAATCAATTTCCTCTTGATCTGGTCCATGTAAAAAACCTTTTTCTCCTTGTCCCACTTGTAGCGGTCCCTGATGAAGTCACGCTCCAAGGGGTTTGTGAACTTCGCGAAGGGGTCTGGGAGACCCACGGCTTCACGTTCCGCGTCCTCCTTATCCCATTTGGAACTTTTACCGAGGTAGCCACGGCTTCTGAGGCAATGCTTCCCCATGTTCCTTTGCTGAAGGCTCTTGAATTTGCAGCCTTAGCCTTGGCTGCCTCGGTAGCGCAAGTGTCCTTGAAATTTTCGAACTCCTCTTCCGTAAGTGTTGGATTTTCCTCCAGAATCTTGGACAGGGGTTCCTCGGCCTCAATAGCTCGTTTCACCCTCCCTTTCCAGGAGGCCAAATCATTACTGAACATGCCCATGGCGTGATTGTTAATCTTTTTCATCTTTGGATCATCCCACGGTTGTTCTATGTTATCATCCCGGTCGGGGAACTTGAATCTCTTGTGCAACTTCGTTAGGAGCAACTACGTCAAATGTTCTTTACTCCTTAAGTCATCATCGTTGATGCTCACGCATTCCCGTAGGATGCATCCTACTTGGTTCCCATAGCACTTGCGAGGTTCTTCCGGCTCTAATGGCTCAAACTTGCCAGGTGCCATCTTTGTGATCACAAGTCATCCAATCCCCAGTTTGTTAGGTTTTCGTATCCTCTGCTTCTTATGCTTCCTCTTTTCGGTAGCGGCATCGGCGCCGGTACCTTCCCCGCCGGTATCTTCCCTGCCGGTATCTTCCCCGCTGGTCTCGGCACCGCCATCGGTGCCGGCGCCGTCGGTGTCGATGTCGGCGTCAGTACCATCATCGAGGCCGGCCTGCAAACCTTGCTTAGTAGTCAAATAGTTGAGGTACTCTTGTTCACCCTCATAATCCATCTCGTCTGCATCTTGGTTAGAAGGCCCAGTTTCTTTGTTGTTCGACATGTTTCCTTGTTTATTTCTAAAAGTAAGAAAAAATGAGAAATGACATAAAAAAGAAATCTATGTGCCAGCACTCGATATGCCAACTATCTAGCACAAATCATGCCAAAATTCACAGCAAATTTGGCATGACCTTTGCTAAAAAATGGATATATCGAGTGCCTGAAATTCACCGGAACGGAAATGAATCAACATTTCGGCGTAACATAGGCCACTCAGACCATTTACCAAAATTGAACCAAAACATCACATGTCCAAATGACATGTTCAAATGCCAAACATGACATGTCCAGAACATTACATATCCACATATCACATGTCCAGTGATACGTCTCCATCGTATGTACTTTTCCAAATAGTTTTGCCCTTGTTTTGGACTCTAACTTGTATGATTTGAATGGAACTAACCCGGACTGACGCTGTTTTCAGCAGAACTGCCATGGTGTTGTTTTTGTGCAGAAAATAAAGATTGTCGGAATGTCCTAAAACTCCATGGAACACCTTAGAAAAAATAAAGAAAAATCCTCGCAAAAGATGAAGACCAGGGGGCCCACACCCTGCTCACAAGAGTGGTGGCGCCCCCTGGGCGCGCCCCCCTACCTCCGATGCCAACTCCAACTCCATATATTGGCTTTCGGGGAGAAAAAAATCAGAGAGAGGAAATCATCGCGTTTTACGATACGGAGCCACCACCAAGCCCTAATCTCTCTCGGGAGGGCTGATCGGGAGTCCGTTTGGGGCTCTGGAGAGGGGGATTCGTCGCTGTCGTCATGATCAACCATCCTCCATCACCAATTTCATGATGCTCACCGCCGTGCTTGAGTAATTGCATCGTAGGCTTGTTGGACGGTGATGGGTTGGATGAGATTTATCATGTAATCGAGTTAGTTTTGTTAGGGTTTGATCCCTAGTATCCATTATGTTCTGAGATTGATGTTGCTATGACTTTGCTATGCTTAATGCTTGTCACTAGGGCCCGAGTGCCATGATTTCAGACCTAAACCTATTATGTTTTCATGAATATACGTGTGTTCTAGATCCTATCTTGCAAGTCTATAGTCACCTACTATGTCTTATGATCTGGCAACCCTGAAGTGACAATATTCGGGACCACTCCCAGTGATGACCATAGTTTAAGGAGTTCATGTATTCACTATGTGCTAATGCTTTGTTCTGGTTCCTTATTAAAAGGAGGCCTTAATATCCCTTAGTTTCTAATAGGACCCCGCTGCCATGGGAGGGTAGGACAAAAGATGTCATGCAAGTTCTTTTCCATAAGCACGTACGACTATATACGGAATACATGCCTACATTACATTGATGAACTGGAGCTAGTTCTGTGTCACCCTATGTTATCACTGCTACATGATGAACCACATCCAGCATAATCATCCATCGCTAATCCGGTGCCTACGAGTTTTCCATATACTGGTTTACACTTATTTACTTTTCCGTTGCTACTGTTACAATCTCTACAAAATACCAAAAACATTACTTTTACTGTCTTTACTTTTGTTACCTTTACCACCACTATCATATTACTTTACTACTAAACACTTTGCTGCAGATACTAAGTTTCCAGGTGTGGTTGAATTGACAACTCAGCTGCTAATACTTGAGAATATTCTTTGGCTCCCCTTGTGTCGAATAAAAAAATTTGGGATGAATACTCTACCCTCGAAAACTGTTGTGATCCCCTATACTTGTTGGTCATCAAGACTATTTTCTGGCGCCATTGCTGGGGAATTGTTGCTAGACGATAAAGCCTGAACCGTACTAAGGGCCCCATCTTTGGAGGCATTTATGCTTCACGCCTAGCTGAACATTTTGAAATACCTATTAGGCATGTGGAGAAAGAAGAAACAGCGCTGCCCCGTGCTTATTTAGATTACAAGAGTACGATAGCGCATGATTTTCTTGTTAAGAGTCGCGATGGGGAGCTCAAATATAAATTATACTTTGATAAACATCACCCTGAGACTATTACCTTGCCTGCTCCTTCTTTGTTTAACTTGTTTGCAAAACCTCACATCATTCCGTGGTCGGCTGTTCAAGCCTATCGGAACCCTGCACCAGCCCTGGAGCCGGAGCCACAAGATGAGCCTCCACGACTATCTGTTTATTCTTGGGATCCAGAGCAGGCTGCCAGCCAGTGGCAGTCAGAGTCTTCTTCGTCACAGTACGACCCCAGCTTCACCTACGGATATCCGCCAGGCCATCCCTGGCAATAGACCAACTTAGGCCAAAAGCCTAAGCTTGGGGGAGTACGTATTTCCCCTCCGACATTACATTTATGTTCACACACACTCATTGCTAGATGTCGGTGCTCATACTTTTTCACTGTATAATCCATGTTAGTTTAAATTTCTTTTTCTAGCTTTCTTCTTGTGTGTTTGATAAACCTTAAGAAAAACAAAAAAAATTAGTGAGTTTACTTTTCATGCTTGTAGTAGAATTAAAAACAAGACCCAAAAATATTTCCCGTTCTTCTAATTACTTGTTGGGAGCTTTCCCGTGTAAATAGTTTTTATTTCTTTTTCTTTCTTTGGGGGTCGAGAAGACTATATTGAAAATGCTTAGTGGCTCTTATATGCATGATTGATTATTTAAACCTAGATCCCATATTACTTGTCTTCTCGCTTGAGTTGAATGCTTAGAGATCCCAGCTTAGTCCAATGCACATGCACTCTTATTATTATACACACCGTTCGGTCGTGCAAGTGAAAGGCAATAATGATGATATATGATGGACTTATTGCGAAGAGAAAAGCTGTGATGAACTCGACCTCTCTTGTTTTTGTAAATATGATGATTCATCGTTCCTGGTTCAGCTATTATGAAGTAAACATATTTGCAATGATATTTAGATATTATAGTTGCTTGCGCCATGCTTGATTAGCTATGAGTTATAATGGTTTACCTTGCGTGCCAACATGCTATTAGAATGATTATGATGTGGTATGATGGGATGGTATCCTCCTTTAAATGAATTGAGTGACTCGACTTGGCACATGTTCACGCATGTAGTTGAATCCAATCAACATAACCTTCATGATATTTATGTTCAAGGTGGATTATATCCTACTCATGCTTGTACTCGGTGTGAATTAATTTTAATGCATGTTTACGACTGTTGTCACTCTCTCAGTTGGTCGCTTCCCAGTCTTTTCCTAGCCTTCGCCTGTACTAAGCGGGAATACTGCTTGTGCATCCAAACTCCTTAAACACCAAAGTTATTCCATATGAGTCCACTATACCTACCTATATGCGGTATTTACCTGCCATTCCAAGTAAATTTGTATGTGCCAAACTCTAAACCTTCAAATAAACATTCTGTTTTGCATGCTCAAATAGCTCATATGTCAACTAGAGCCGCCCTTATCTTCCGTGTTAGGCGGGTTATTCTCAAGAGGACTGGACTCCGCTCCTCATTCACGAGAAAATGGCTGGTATCCGGGATGCCCAGTCCCATGCTTTGTGCAAACTAAATCAAAATAACTGCAAACAGAACTCCCCTTGTGACCCGTTGAATGTTGGAGGCACTCGTTGTTTCGAGCAAGCCATGGATTGATGCTTGTGGAGGAAGGGGAGTATAAACTTTACCATTCTGTTTGGGAAGCGCCTATAATCTATTTAGCATGGAAGATATCGTCGTCTTTTAGTTGTTATGTTGACAATGAAAGTATGCCGCTCAAAATATAATTTATCTCCATTTCGAAATCGAGCTCTGGCACCTCTACAAATCCCTACTTCCCTCTGCGAAGGGCCTATCTATTTACTTTTATGTTGAGTCATCACCCTTCTTATTAAAAAGCACCCGCTGGAGAGCACACTGTCGTTTGCATTCATTATTATTGGTTTATATTGGGTATGACTTGACTGGATCTCTTTTACCATGAATTACTATGTTTAGTCAGTCCTTGATCTTTAAAGGTGCTCTGCATTTATGTTTTGCGGTCTCAGAAAGGGCTAGCGAGGTACCATTTTGCTATATCATGTTATGATAATTTTGAGAAAGTGTTGTCATCCGAGTTTTGGTATTATAGCTCTCTGCTGATTATGCTATTGATATGAGTAATTATGAGACTTACTTGTCATTGTGAGTATGGTTAGTTCATAATAATTGCTGAAACTTGAATGCTGGCTTTTCATGTTTACAACAACAAGAGCAAACAGAGTTTGTAAAAGTTTTTCTTTTTCTCTTTCAGTTTGTCAACTGAATTGCTTGAGGACAAGCAAGGGTTTAAGTTTGGGGGAGTTGACACGTCTCCATCGTATCTACTTTTCCAAACACTTTTGCCCTTGTGTTGGACTCTAACTTGTATGATTTGAATGGAACTAACCCGGACTGACGCTGTTTTCAACAGAACTCCCATGGTGTTGTTTTTTGTGCAGAAAATAAAGATTCTCGGAATGTCCTGAAACTCCACGGAACACCTTAGAAAAAATAAAGAAAAATCCTCGCAAAAGATGAAGACCAGGGGGCCCACACCCTGCTCACGAGGGTGGGGGCGCCCCCCTGGGCGCGCCCCGCTACCTCGTGGGCCCCCTCGTGGCCCTCCGACGCCAACTCCAACTCCATATATTGGCTTTCGGGGAGAAAAAATCAGAGAGAAGAAATCATCGCGTTTTACGATACGGAGCCGCCGCCAAGCCCTAATCTCTCTCGGGAGGGCTGATTTGGAGTCTGTTCGGGGCTCCGGAGAGGGGGATTAGTCGCCGTCGTCATCATCAACTATCCTCCATCACCAATTTCATGATGCTCACCGCCGTGCATGAGTAATTGCATCATAGGATTGCTGTATGGTGATGGGTTAGATGAGATTTATCATGTAATCTAGTTAGTTTTGTTAGGGTTTGATCCCTAGTATCCATTATGTCCTAAGATTGATGTTGCTATGACTTTGCTATGCTTAATGCTTGTCACTAGGGCCCGAGTGCCATGATTTCAGACCTGAACCTATTATGTTTTCATGAATATACGTGTGTTCTGGATCCTATCTTGCAAGTCTATAGTCACCTACTATGTGTTATGATCCGGCAACCCCGAAGTGACAATAATCGAGACCACTCTCAGTGATGACCATAGTTTGAGGAGTTCATGTATTCACTATGTGCTAATGCTTTGTTCCGGTTCTCTATTAAAAGGAGCCCTTAATATCCCTTAGTTTCCAATAGGACCCCGCTGCCACGGGAGGGTAGGACAAAAGATGTCATGCAAGTTCTTTTCCATAAGCACGTATGACTATATACGGAACACATGCCTACATTACATTGATGAACTGGAGCTAGTTCTGTGTCACCCTATGTTATGACTGCTACACGATGAACCACATCCGGCATAATTATCCATCGCTAATCCGGTGCCTACGAGTTTTCCATATACTGGTTTACACTTATTTACTTTTTCGTTGCTACTGTTAAAATCTCTACAAAATACCAAAAACATTACTTTTACTGTCTTTACTTTTGTTACCGTTACCACCACTATCATATTACTTTGCTACTAAACACTTTGCTGCAGATACTAAGTTTCCAGGTGTGGTTGAATTGACAACTCAACTGCTAATACTTGAGAATATTCTTTGGCACCCCTTGTGTCGAATCAATAAATTTGGGTTGAATACTCTACCCTCGAAAACTGTTGTGATCCCCTATACTTGTGGGTCATCATCCAGTTCAATTTTGCATATAAATTCAGCCTAGCTAAATTTGCTTTAACAAGGGATGTTGATTTGGACAATTGCTTAAGTCCTGCCTTTTCTTTTAACTACAATTGCTTAACCCTAAATTTCTGTCCTATTTTAAAACCTAGCTAAATTCATAACTAAATATATAACCCAATTAATCTACTGCCCTAACTAAAACCTAAGTAAATTAACCGAAGAACCCTAGCTAGCAGAGAGAGAGGGGCGTTTACAGAGGGTGCAGGGGCGAGGAGGCAACCCCGACGATGGCCGAGGTTGGGAGGGGAGGAAGTAGAGGAGGGATGCGAGGGCCGACGGGTCGGGGGCGAGCGCCGGGGTCGGGGGTGAGGGCCGTGTCGGGGAGAGCACTGGGGTCGGGGCGAGGGTCGGGTCAGGGGCGAGCGCCGGGGCGCGGCGGTGCGACGGGGGGAAGAGAGAGTGGGGATTTGGGGGGGGGGGAAGAGGCGGGATGAAGCAGGGAGAGTGAGAATTTTGAGTTAAGTGGACGTAGCAGTAGCGCGTTTAGACCAAACGCGCTTCTACTACCTTCACTAGCTGTAGCGGTTTTATAAGGAAATCGCTACTGCTAGCTTGATTGTAGCTCTTTTATAGTAAACCGCTACTACTATAACCAGTTTTCCTTTTTATTTTCCTTTATTTTCTCCCACTTTTTTGTCCCGAGAGCAGTGAATAAAGGGAAGGCGATATATATTGCATCATTTGACGGTTAAATATGTACACAAAATAGGAACAAATATATTACATCATTGGACCCATGCATAATAATGGCTAAGTGTGTATACAAAATAGGAACATATATATATATATATATAACATCATTTGACCAATAACATACGGTTCCTCAGCGTCGACATTTTTGTTTTTGAGTCAGCTTCTTTCCCTTCTTGTTTGTCGAAGAATAATTGAGCCCCTCATTGTGACTTTGCCATTTCCATGGAGTACGATTTTTCTTAGGTAATGTAGTATTGATTCTTCTTTTGACGTATACTTCATCATCATCGTCATCTTCCCTCATTGTGTTGCCATACTAATCATAGTCTTCCTCGTTGGTGACTCCATCCATTCCAATGATGTTCCTTTTGCCTCTCCTCACGACAACACGACTGGGATTGCGTGGGTCGGTTATGAAGAAGCATTGTGTCACGTGCTTAGCGTGTACACTTGGCTCGTTTTTTGTGATAGCGTTCACGGTAGCGCTCTGGGCGTCGGGTATAGTCATGGTAGTGAAAATCTGGTTTTCTCTTTCGACATTCTTAGCCCATCTGACACGGAACATCGTCGTGTTGTGCAGTCCAGAGTAGTCAAGCTCCCAGATCTCCTCGACCCTTCCATAAAATTGTTCAGTTGCGCTGTTGTTGCTGCCGGTCATGCATTCCATCATCACCCCTAAGTTCTGATCATCACCGTCCATATCTTTGGCCTCCGTGTAGAACGTCTATCCGTTGAAATCATATGCCTAATAGGTTACGAGGTTGGGCGAGGGGCCATGTGCTAAGGCGTATATGAGCAATCCGTCCTTAGAGCCCTCCTTCGGGGGATTAGCAATAATATGCTCTTTGAACCAATGCAGGAAAGTGGAGTTGTGCTCTCTAGTAACTTTGGCGTCCGTCCTGCATACCCCTCGGTCACGATACTTCTTTGCGATAATTTCTTTGTGCAGAGCCACGAAAGGATCTACCTCATCTTGGTGTTGTAGCACTCCCAAGTTTGCTCTGTCAAAGTCGCTGCGTCGATCTGAGTATGCCACGTGCAGTTCCCTGCCACCGTTGCAGTGACCTTCTCCTTAAAGCCTCCCATCGTGCTTGTTAATGGGCAAACCAACACTATCACCAGGCGGCTAGTCTGCGCCATATAGAAAATTCTCACAGAAAGAGTTGTACTCTTGTGTCACATAGCCCTGGACGATGCTTCCATCCGGACGGGACATGTTACGAGCGAATCCTTTGATGACCCCATTCATCCCCAGGTCTATTATGTCCTCCACAATATGGACACACAGATGCACCATCACGTCAAAGAACGCGGGTGGGAAGTACATCTCAAGCTCATTCAGTATCACAACGATCTCTTCATGTAGCCTTCGGAGCTGCTTCACACTGATCGACTTTCGAGAGATGACGTCGAAAAAGTTGCAGAGACCAATAAGCATGTCACGAATGTGCTTGTCCATTATCCCTCTAAGGGCAACATGTAGTATCTGCGTCATCATCACATTACAGTCATGGGACTTCATCCCGCTGAACCTTTTGTCGTCCGTGTCTAGATATCTGCTTATCTTGCCACAATAACCGGAACTAACTTTGACTCAGGTAAGGCACTTAAAGAATTGATCGATCTCAGCCTCACTTAAGGTGAAGCAAGAAGGGGGGCAATAATCCTCTTTATTTATTTTCTTTCCCTTCTACTCCCGTGCCTCTGTCTCTGTCTCTATCTCGTCTGACATTTTACGGGGCGGCATGTGTAGATCTTCCCTGATTTTCAAATCTTACAAGTCTTTTCTTGCCTTTGGCCCATCCTTGGTCTAATCCGGCATGTTCACCAGTGTTGCGCGCAAGCTCTCAAGGACATTCTTACAGATATGCATTTGATCAAGGAAATGAGGTGTATCAAGTTTGTGCCAGTACTCCAAGTCCCAGAACATAGACCTCGTCTTCCATACCTTCAGCAGCGGCTCCGGCGCCTTTCTCATCGTCTTTCCCGGTGTAGGGCACTCCTTCCAGTTTTTCAACAGCTCATCAATTTTGGCACCGCTCCGCTTATGTGGAGGTCCTCGATGCTCAGCATGACCATTGAATAGATCTCCACGGTTTCTCCACGGGTATCCTGTTCGAGCCATCTTCGATGCCCCATGTACACGATTTTCCCAGACCCGCCATCTTTCCTTGACGTTAGCTGCTGAGACATCGTATCATCCATGCACCGCGTGCATCCGCAATATCCATGGCACACCTGGCCTGCCACATATCCGTAACCGAGATAGTCCTACACTGTCGTGATCTGCGCGGCTCTCATGTTGAAATACTTGCCTTTGCTGGCGTCCCATGTCTTGGCCGGTGTTTTCCATAACGTGTCTAACTCCTCTTGAAGTAGCCCCAGATACAAATTAATATTATTTCCTGGTTGTTTTGGCCCTTGAATAAGCATGCTCATGTGAATGTACTTCAATTTCATGCACAACCAGGGGGGAGGTTGTACATCCATACAAACATGGGCCAGGTGATATGGTTGGTGTTCTGGTTGCCAAACGGATTCATGCCATCAGTACACGCGCCGAGCACGATGTTCCTTGCATCACATTCAAAATACCGATAGAAGCTGCTCAACGCTCTCCACTGGCTTCCATCCTTGACGTGTCTCAGCTTCGGATCATCTCCATCGTCGGGCTTCTTCCTCTCCGCGTGCCAGCGCATTAGCTTTGCTTCCTTGGGATCTACAAAATACCTGTGGAGACGGGGAGTGATTGGTAAGTACCATACAACTTTCTGGGGACATTTCTTCCCGGCCTTCTTGTATCGAGAAGCATTGCACACATGACAGCTTGTTTTTTTCCGCGTGCTCCTTCCGATAAATTATGCAATCGTTGATGCATGCATGGTATCTAACATGTGGCAGATCAAGAGGGCACACGATCTTCTTGGCCTCATCAACACTAGTAGGACATAGATTACCCGCGGGAAGAACATCCTTTAGGTACTTGATATGCTCATCGAGGCTAGTGTTGGTCCATTTGTTTTTAGCCTTCGTCTTCAGGAGTTGAAGTGTGAAACTCAAGCGGGTCACCTCAGGATTGTAACCATCATACAATGGAGTGTTCAAGTCTACCACCAGTTGCTCCAGCTTAGCCTCCTCTCTAGAAGCAGCTCTCTCAGTACTCTTATCCTACCGAACCAATGCTTGAACATGAGGGTCCCACACGATTGAACTTAGTACCGACGAACTCTGCTGCGTGGAGTCCATGTCGTTCTCTCCGCCGCCATGTACGGCCCCTTCTTCTCCGCCATGTACGGCCCCTTCTCCGCCGCCATGTCCGGCCTCTTCCCCGCAGCCATTATTGATCATCTCTTCATCTTGCCCCGTGTCATCATTGCCTGCCCCGTCGGCATCCTCAACATTGTCATCCTCATCTTCAATTATCCACCGAGTATTGCCATCCATGAAACCAGTCATGAGCAGGTGCGCTTCGACACGACCATCATCATGGGGGTCGAGCCAAACTATTCCTTTGCATTTTCGACACAGACATAAAACCTCTGTCCGGCTATTTTCTTTCATATCCTGCACCGCCGACGGCATCCACCTGTCCACCATCGTTCCATTGACCATCGTTAATTCTGCATGGTAATAATAAACAAATTGATTATAAAAATGCGTACATGCATCAAAGTCATACAAAAATTCGGCATGACCTTCATTAAAAATAGGACATCTATAGATTTAGAGTTTGCCCGGAATTTGCCAAAATAGAAATAAATCGACATTTCGGCAAAACATAGGCAACTCAAAAACATAATTTGGCGTCAACTCATGCCACACACACAATTTCCATAAACATATCACACAGACATAAACATATTTCCATTTTGCAAAATCATGAAATTTTAATCACCTCTATCTCGAGATCGAGCACACGGTGGAGATGATTATGTAGGGAGATCAAAAAGTGCACAAAGCTCTTCTTGACAAAGATAGATCTAGTTAATTAGGGGGCAAATAGGTCACTTAACTAAATGCTACATCAACCTAGCTACCTAATTTGGGAGGAGAAAACTTCAACTAGTGGAGGGGGAACGAAAAAGAGAAAGGAGATGCATTATTGGAGGTGGTGTAGTTAGGTAGGAGTAGTGAAGAGAGAGAAAGGTAGGTAGAAGAGGGAGAGTAATGGGGGAGAAGTATTGAGGAAGAAGAAGAGTGAGAGTGGGAGGATGTGGGAGGTAGGGGAAAGGGAAGAGAGGAGGGGGAGGGGGAGGACGGGTGGGTAAAAGGTGGTGGGTTGGTGCGGATTAGCAATAGCGCGGGACGTAAAACGCATTGCTGATAAGAAAGTAGCAGCAGCGCGCTTTCGGCACAAGCGCTACTGCTAACCGGGACCAAAAGTGTGCCCAATTTTAAAATTAGCAGCAGCGACCTCAGAAAAACCATGCTACTACTACAGCTTTAGCAGTAGCGCGGATCGTGGCACCGCGCTGCTGCTAAATGTAGTTTGGTGGGCACTGTCGGTCGATATTTGTAGCAGCGCGGGTTACACCGAGCGCGCTACTGCTAAACACTTGTCAGTAGCGGGTTTTCCACACCCGCGCTACTGCTAATTAGCAGCAGCGCTCCTTTTTGAGCCGCGCTGCTGCTAAGATTCTGTGTATAGGGTTTTCCCTAGTAGTGTTACCACTCAAGCATAACATGTACTTAAGGCTTAAAGTGATTTACTCGATGAGTTATAATAAACATGACTTTGCTGTTAGAGTGGCTACTAGAACGGGCAAAATGACTCAGTAACCTTTCTATCCTGAAGGCCACTCCAAGAGAATCGAGCGAGATTCTTAGAGAAATAATGTAGATGCACCTAGTCCTTCTAAAAAGAGGAAAAAATAAAAATTATAGGACTTTGCGTGCTTCTAGTGAACCTGCTGTGGACACACCTGAGAATCCCAATGATATTTCTGTTTTTGATGCTGAAACACAACCTGGTGATGAACATGAACCTAGTGATAATGTTAATGATAATGTTCATGTTGATGCTCGACCTAGCAATAATAATGATGTAGAGATTGAACCTTCTGTTGATCTTGATAACCCACAATCAAAGAATCAACGTTATGATGAGAGACTTTGTCGCTAGGAAGCACGGTAAAGAAAGAGAGCCATGGGTTTAGAAACCCATGCCTTTTACTCCTAAACCATCCAAGAAAAAGGATGATGAGGATTTTGAGCGCTTTGCTGAAATGATTAGACTTATCTTTTTGCGCATGCGTTTGACTGATATGCTTAAAGTAAATCCTTATGCTAAGTACATGAAAGATATTATCACAAATAAAAGAAAGATACTGGAAGCTGAAATTTCCACCATGCTTGCTAATTATACTTTTAAGGGTGGAATACCAAAGAAACTAGGAGATCCAGGAGTACCCACTATACAATGCTCCATTAAAAGAAACTATGTTAAAACTGCTTTATGTGATCTTGGAGACCGTGTTAGTGTTATGCCTCTATCTTTATATCATAGACTTGAATTGAATAAGTTGACACCTACTGAAATATCTTTGCAAATGGCTGATAAATCAACTACTATACCTGTCGGTATTTGTGAGGATGTGCCTCTTGTGGTTGCAAACATTACTATCTTAACGGACTTTGTTATTCTTGATATTCCCGAGAATGACAGTATGTCAATTATCCTAGACCCTTTTTGAATACTTCAGGGGCTGTTATTGATTGCAACAAAGGCAATGTCACTTTTCATGTTAATGGTAATGAGCATACGATACACTTTCCGAGGAAACAACCTCAAGTTCATAGCATCAATTCTATTGGAAAAATTCCAACTATCTTTATTGGAGGTTTTGAATTTCCTGTTCCTACTATTAAAAAGAAATATGATATTCTTATTATTGGGGATGTGCATATCCCCGTTGAGGTAACTTAGTGTTATTCGAAATTTCTCCGGTTCCATGTTATTCGGAATGAGTTTGTTAACAAGACTTGATCAACCTTGTTACTGGATTCCTTTTGATGATCATGAGATGGATGAAGTTAGAAGACACAACCTTTTGTACCCTCTTTTTACTTTCTGTTATTTAGTTTAAATAAAGTAAAAATAGTATTTTCTGTGTGTTTTCTGAATTATCCATGCAATTAAAAAATACCCCAAAAATAAAAGTTCTCCAAATTCCCGGCAAATTTAGTATGATTTTTTTGGAATATTTGAGAATATCTGGCACTTAGAACACAGCAGGGGGAGCTGGTACCTAGCCACAAGGGTCCAGGGCGCGCCCACCCCTATAGGGCGCGCCCCCTGCCTCGTGGGCCCATGGTGGCCCCCTCCACTTATTCCTGCACCCACACACTTCATCTTCCTCCCAAAAAATCACTATCCAGCTCAAGCACGAGCTCTAGCTTATTTTGCTGCCATTTTCTATCTCCTTGCTCAAAGCTCCATTCACAAACTGCTTTGGGAGATTGTTCTTTGGTATGTGACTCCTCCAATGATCCAATTAGTTTTTGTTCGAGTGCTTTATTCATTGCAACTTTTTTGCTTCATAGGTGACCCTGTTCTTGAGCTTGCATGTCAAACTTATATGGTCCCAAGTAATTCTAATGCATGATATAGTCTCTAGGCACTTGTGGGTGTAGTTGCTATCAATTATATTGAGTTTGGTTAACTTTTATTTTGAGTTAATAAAAATTTCAGAAATTTTTCAGAGGAAGAAATATGTCTAGGAAAATGTACCAAGGTGGTTCTTCAAGGAAGAAAGGACCCAGGCTCGCAATACGCGAGCAGGATGATGAACTACCGAGGGAAGCTGATGTGCGGCCTTGTGAATGGCCGTCAGAGGAGTTTATGATCAAAGCAGGAATCAATGATGAATTTGATGCATCTATGCGTAATGCTGACCTTGAGGACTTCATGCAAGATAAGTGCCCGAAATACTATCATTTGACTGACTCCTTTGTGAGAAGGTTTAAATTTACATCTTCGTGTAATTCTCAAAATATCCTGTTTGATATTTATGATAAATCATATACGATGGACCTAGAAGATTTTACTAATGCTTGTAAACTCCTGCAGTGAGGCAGTGTTAATGAACCTCGTAAATCTGAATATAAAGACTTTCTTGCTAGTATCACTATGGGAGAATCTAGAGAAATAGCACAAGCTACCATAGGGAGCATTCACTTTCCTACTATACATTATTTTGCTCTCTTCATAGGTAGATGCATTAATGGTAAAGATGAAGTATGTCACATGTGTGTTCCTGATCTTTGTGTTCTCAAGAGTGCTGTATTAGGTGATAAAAAATACAACTTGGGGGAAATTGTTGCACGTAGGTTGCATAATAATGGTTTAGTTGGAGACTTATTTGGAGGGATTTATGCAACCCGTGTGGCTAATTATCTTGGTATACCTGTACATGAATGATAGGGAGTTGCCTCCCACTTATTTAGATTATAATGCCATGGTTAGTCATCATTTTCTTGAGTGGAATGAAGAATTCCTCCAGTATCGACTAATCTTTGACAGACGTCGCGCTGTCCATATTACTCTCCCTGCTCCTGCCCTCTTTGATTATCAGACAAAAGGAAGATATGTTATCACCAGGGAGGAGGCGAAAGAGTACGAGAGGAGGACGGAGGCAGCTCGCCGCCATGCTGCAGCTCAGGAGGCAATGGCTGCTGCATCTCAGTACGACCCCAGTTACAACATCGGATATCAGCCAGGCTACCCATGGCCATAGACCAACTTAGGCCAAAAGCCTAAGCTTGGGGGAGTACGTAATTCTCACCGACATTACATTCATGTTCACACACTCACTCTAGTTGTCGGTGCTCATACTTTTTCATTGTACTATCCATGCTAGTTTATTTCTTTATCTAGCTTTCTTCTTGTGTGTTTGATAAACCTTAAGAAAAACCAAAAAAATTAGTTAGTTTAATTTCCATGCTTGTAGTAGTAATTAAAAGAAAACCCAAAAATATTTCTCGCCCTTCTTTTGCTTGTTGGGAGCTTTCTCGTGTAAATAGTTTTATTTCTTTTCTTTCCTTTGGGGGTCGAGAGGAGAAGACCATAATGAAAATGTTTAGTGGTTCTAATATGCATGATTGTTGATTTAACCAAGAGCACATATTACCTTGTCTTCTCCCTTAAATTGAATGCTCGCAGATTCCAGCTTAGTCCAATCCATGTGCACTATTATTATTATCCACACCATTCAGTCGTGCAAGTGAAAGGCAATAATGACGATATATGATGGACTGATTGAGATGAGAGAAGCTGGTATGAACTCGACCTCTCTTGTTTTTGTAAATATGATTAGTTGATCGTTCCTGATTCAGCCTATTATGAATAAACATGTTTGCAATGACAATTAGAGATTATAGTTGCTTATGGCTTGCTTAATTAGCTAGGAGCTTATAATGGTTTACCTTGCGTGCCAACATGCTATTAAAATGGTTGTGATGTGGTATGATAGGGTGGTATCCCCCTTTGAATGATTCGTGTGACTTGACTTGGCACATGTTCACGCATGTAGTTGAAACAAAATCAACATAGCCTTCACGATATTTATGTTCATGGTGGATTATATCCTACTCATGCTTGCACTCGGTGTTGATTAGTTTTAATACATGTTCATGACTGTTGTCGCTCTCTAAGTTGGTCTCTTCCCAGTCTCTTTCTAGCCTTCACCTGTACTAAGCGGGAATACTGCTTGTGCATCCAAACTCCATAAACCCCAAAGTTATTCCATATGAGTCCACCATACCTTCCTATATGCGGTATTTACCTGCCGTTCCAAGCAAATTTGTATGTGCCAAACTCCAAACCTTCAAATGAAATTTTGTTTTGTATGCTCGAACAGCTAATGTATCAACTAGGGCTGTCTGTATCTTCCATGCTAGGCGGGTTATTCTCAATTGGAGTGGACTTCGCTCCTCATTCATGAGAAAATGACTGGTCACCGGGATGCCTAGTACCTTGCTCAAATCAAATCAAAATAATTGCAAACAAAACTCCCCTAGGATTGTTGCTAGTTGGAGGCACCCGTTGTTTTGGGCAAGCCATGGATTGATGCTTGTTGGTGGTGGGGGAGTATAAACTTTACCGTTCTGTTTGGGAACCGCCTATAATGTGTGTAGTATGGAACATGTCGAGATATCTTAGTTGTTATGTTGACAGTGAAAGTATACCGCTCAAAATATTATTTATCTCTATTTCAAAAACGAGCTCTAGCACCTCTCCAAATCCCTGCTTCCCTCTGCGAAGGGCCTATCTATTTACTTTTATGTTGAGTCATCACCCTCTTATTAAAAAGCACCCACTGGAGAGCACCGCTGTCATTTGCATGCATTACTATTAGTTTATATTGGGTATGACTATGACTGGATCTCTTTTACCATGAATTACAATGTTTAGTCAGTCCTTGATCTTCAAAGGTGATCTGCATTTATGTTTTGCGGTCTCAGAAAGGGCTAGCGAGATACCATCTTGTTATATCATATTATGATTGTTTTGAGAAAGTGTTGTCATCCGAGGTTTATTATTATTGCTCGCTAGTGAATTATGTCATTGATATGAGTAAACATGGGACCTAAGTGTTATTGTGAATATGGTTAGTTCATAATCTTTGGTGAAAACTTGAATGTTGGCTTTACATATTTACAACAACAAGAGCAAACAGAGTGGGGGAGTTGATAAGCAAAGGTTTAAGCTTGGGGAGTTGATACGTCTCCATCGTATCTACTTTTCGAAACACTTTTGCCCTTGTTTTGGACTCTAACTTGCATGATTTGAATGTAACTAACCTGGACTGACGTTGTTTTCAGCAGAACTACCATGGTCTTATTTTTGTGCAGCAATAAAAGTTCTCGGAATGACCTGAAAATCCACGGAGCAACTTTTTAGAATTAATAAAAAATATTGGCGAAAGAATCAACGTCAGGGGGCCGACACCCTGTCCACGAGGGTGGGGGCGCGCCCCCTCCCGTAGGGCGTGCCCCCTGCCTCGTGGGCCCCTTGGACGTCCACCGACCTCAAATCCAACTCCATATATTTGCTTTCGCGAAGAAAAAAATCAGAGAGAAAGTTTCATCGCGTTTTACGATACGGAGCCGCCGCCAAGCCCTAATCTCTCTCAGGAGGGCTGATCTAGAGTCCGTTCGAGGCTCCGGAGAGGGGGATTCGTCGCCGTCGTCATCATCAACCATCCTCCATCACCAATTTCATGATTCTCACCGTCGTGCGTGAGTAATTCCATCATAGGCTTGCTGGACGGTGATGGGTTGGATGAAATTTACCATGTAATCGAATTAGTTTTGTTACGGTTTGATCCCTAGTATCCACTATGTTCTGAGATTGATGTTGCTATGACTTTGCTATGCTTAATGCTTCTCACTAGGGCCCGAGTGCCATGATTTCAGATCTGAACCTATTATGTTTTCATGAATATATGTGAGTTCTTGATCTTATCTTGCATGTATATAGTCACCTATTATGTGTTATGATCCGACAACCCCGAAGTGACAATAATCGGGATACTTCTCGATGATGACCGTAGTTTGAGGAGTTCATGTATGCACTATGTGTTAATGCTTTGGTCCGGTACTCTATTAAAAGGAGGCCTTAATATCCCTTAGTTTCCATTAGGACCCCGCTGCCATGGGAGCGTAGGACAAAAATATGTCATGCAAGTTCTTTTCCATAAGCATGTATGTCTATATTCGGAATACATGCCTACATTACATTGATGAACTGGAGCTAGTTCTGTGTCACCCTATGTTATAACTATTACATGAGGAATCGCATCCGGCATAATTATCCATCACTGATCCAATGCCTGCGAGCTTTTCACATATTGTGCTTTGCTTAGTTACTTTACCGTTGCTACTATTACAATTACTACAAAACTGCTATTGTTACTTTTGCTACTGTTACCATTACTTCCATATTACTTTGCTACTAAATACTTTGCTGCAGATACTAAGTTATCCAGGTGTGGTTGAATTGACAACTGAACTGCTAATACTTGAGAATATTCTTTGGCTCCCCTTGTGTCTAATCAATAAATTTGGGTTGACTACACTACGCTCTAAAATTTTTGCGATCCCCTATACTTGTGGGTTATCAGCAAGCAACTTACGCTAGGCTATCACGGCTATTACACATATTACATCCACTAGGCATCAAAGTTCGCCACCAGTGCAAATATAGGGAACAAATCCGCATATCATACACACTGGTTGTCATAGTTGGCGACCAGTGCAAATAAATGCCGCAACAAAACAAGTCCAAAACTGAAAACACTTCAGAAGATCTCAAGAAACAATATCCCTGGCACCCATAATGCTGGCAAGATGCTTAGCAAGATTATTAACTTTCTCTTGTTTGGCGCATAAATCCTCCAGCGCTTGCTGTTGCACCAAAAAGTATGCATCTAAATTCTGCAAGGACTTCCTCAGTTCTTCAGCTTCCTGTCGCGGCACATCTAATCGATGTCTTTCAACTTGAAGTTGAGACTCAAGAAGACGAACTAATTCAGGCAGTGAGTTCGAAGAGCTTGTGCCAGCAGTAGTGGCCAGTAACTCGAACACTACATCAAGAAAGGACTTTTGGGTTCTCTCACTATCGTCAAGATAGTTATTATCAGCTTTCTTGGAGACCAACAGGTATGTCTCACTATCTTGAACCTTATCTGCATTACTTCCTTTACCAGTGCATGACAGGGTACTATTCTCCAATATTTTGTCCGCATTCTAAAAGAGAAATAAGCAGACACATCACATGTTTACCATGTTGTATATGAAACTCATTTTGGTAAATCAGTGCAGTAGTAAAGTGGACAGGGTAACGGCATGAAACAAACATATATCTATGTACCATGGTCACTTTATGGTCTATATCATTCTACTTTTTGTTGCCAAATCAAGGTAGAGACATAGTTCAAATAATATTTGTTCAAGAAAAAGCAGAATAGACAGAATATAAGTGTGGGAAACTATAGAGCAATAACAACACTTGTAATGTGCATGACATCACAACATAACTATTTACTCAATTGAAACCGAAATCAACATAGAGCAAGTTACAACAGCAACTAGTTAAAGAAACAGGTTTAAAACATACCTGTTGCACCGTTGGAGTTTCAATTTCATCCTTCAAATTTGAAAATAGTTGGTATGAGTAAATACAGTGATGCAAGAGCAAAGGAGTATGAACCATAGCTACAAAACCTCACATGAGAACAATTCTTCTCCTTTAAGCGTTGAGTTGGGATTCGGAGTGGTGGTCCTCGTGCTTTGGGCACTGCAGTTCCCTTACTAACTGCTCATTTTTGGGTGCTTTGTGGTGGAGACGGTTATGTGTCAACTGGAAATGGGTTACTATCTGCTGGGGTTGGGGTTAGAAGGGGTGTAGCTGGTTCTCTGTCGAACTGGGTAGGGGTACAATCTGCGAGAGTCTGGGTTATGTGTGGTGGGGCTGGTTGTTGGGCAAGTACAACCGTGGTTCTATCTATAGCAACTGGTAGCACTATCTTTTCTGAAGACAGTGTTGTTACTCCCTTAGATACGGCCATCACCCTCTCCATTTCAAATGGCTGATAAACAAGAAAAGTAATTGAATGTACAGACATTGTATGATAGAGAGGTGCAATGGATAGTGAGGAATAAAAGAGGGCATGAAATAATTCACATTTATGTTGTCTAACCAAACAGGATCGCATGACACAATTTCACATATATGATGGCTAACTAAACAGGATAGCATGACACAATTTCACATTATGATAGCTAACTAAAAAAGATGGAAAGACATAGTTCAAAATATGATGACTATGTAAACACGATGACATGATATAACTATATAATGTGTTTATTAAATAGGTTCGCATGCCATAATTCACATACATGCCGCCTATGGAAACATGAGAGCATGATATAATTCACGGATAGAATGACATAATTCAAAATATGATGACTATAAACACTAAACAAGATGAGATGATATAACTATATGATGTCTTTATTATATGGGTTTCCATGCCATAATTCAGATACGTGTTGTGTATGTAAACATGATGGTATGATATAATTCAAATACATGATTTATATAGTAAGCAAGTAAACAGATGGCAATCCATATATGATGTAAAAACTAAGCAATGCAAGACAACATGCATGACATGGGTAATATAAGCCTGCCTAGTTTGAGCATAGACCTCAGGGGGGAAATAGGAATGCTCATCAGTCTCTGAATCCTCCTATGAAGAGCTCTCTGTAACCAGCAAGATGTCTGCTTCAGCAGGTAGCATTGTTTGCTCTGAATACCTTGTTTTTACTCCAGATACTTCCATCACCGCTTGAAATGCCTGATGCATAGGAAGAGTAGTTGAATATACAAACGTTGTCGACAAATGGAACACGTAATACAAAAAAATGATAGCATGATATAATTCACATACATGATGATTGGCTAAACAGCATGGCATTGCATAATTCACATATATAATGCCTTTGCAACAAGATAGCATTGCATAATTCACATATATAATGTCTTGCAACAAGATGGCAATGCATAATTCACATATATGGTAATTAGACACTAAACAGGTGGTATTCACACAAAGCATGTCTAAAATAATCAAATGACATAGAAATGCAAGACACCATACGCACGATATGAGCAACATAACCCTGCCAAGTTAGAGCATACACCTCGGGGGGGGGGGGGATAGGACTGGTCATCTGTCTCTGAATCCTCCTTTGAGGAGCTATCCGTAACCGATATGCACTTCATCAGATAGCATAGTCTGCTCTAAAGACCTTGTTTTCAGTCCAAAATTTTCCATCACCGTGTCAAATGGCTGATGCACACGAAGAGTAGTTGAATGTACTAACATTTTTGACAAATGTAATACGTAATGAAAAAAATGATGGCCTGATATAATTCACATATAAGATGACTGGCTAAGCAGGATGGAATTGCAAAAGTCACATATATGATGCATGGCTAAACAAGATGGCATTGCGTAATTTACATAAACGATGAATAAACTAAATAGATGGCATTCACACAAAGCATGTCTAAACTAAGCAGATGACATATTTGATGTATAAAGGAAATGCAAGGCACCATATGCATGATATAACCAACATCAGCATGCCAAGTTAGAGCGAAGACCTCAGGGGGTAAATAGGAGTGGTCTTATCCTTCTGAATCCCCCTCGGAACAGATATCTTCCTCTCGAGTACAATCCAAAATGGGTGGAGGGCGGCTGCCTTTGCGCATACCATGGAGCGACGTCTGCATGAAATTTTATTGCCATGCAAGGCTCGTCTCTTTTGCTCTACATGTTCAGTTCCATTGTGTACAATAACTAACATGCATAGGAATAAAACAGTGAGATTATGTAAGGAGTGCATGCAGAAATCCAGAGTGATGGTAGCAACCCGCGGATAGACCCAAAACCAATGATAGCAGGCAGATAATGGCTTTAGTTAAAAAATATAGATAATGGATCCTTTACTATTTGTTTTCCACTCAACATGAAACTCACAGTAGACACCAGATATTAACCAGATAGTAGATAGATACTATTGATTACGGCCCCGATATGTACCCCACAACCATTTAAAAACTCAAGTTTGTCCATTAGTTTGGAGCTGACTCAAACTCTAATTGGTGAACAGGACACTAAAGTAGCAAGTAGTATTAAGCGGTCCATAACGTAAGCAGACACAAAAGTGTGCGACCTCTCTTGCAGACCCGTGTAGTCCTCGAGGTCATCTGCTTGGTTGATGATGGTAATGCAGTTGTCATAGCTGCCGACGGCGGGGAAGAAGATCTGAGGCGGCGAAAGACAGCCTGGAGGCTGGATCCCTACTGTGCTGGACCCTTCTGTTGTTAGAGCAGCCGAGCTGGGGTGGACGACGGCGCAACATGAGCGGGACAAACCACGCAAGGTTTTCTTTGACAACAATATGTAAGAGAAGTAATTTTGTAAGGGCTCGTTTGAATTGGAGGATTCTAACAATGCAAGGATAGGAAATACACAGTAATAGGATAGGAATGCACGTGCAAAACAGAGAATTTAAAAACACAGGATTTCTGCCAATCTGGGTGTTTGGTTCAGAAGAATTGGAAGATCACAAGATGCAAAGAAGCATGGTGAGATTAAGTCAAACCACAAGAAAATGTATGGTTATAATGCTATTATGCTACAATCTCACAGTCTTGTGCTTCACGAATAGGAATTTGAAAAGGAGGACAAGTGGATATCAAAATTCCTATGGTTTTTCTTTCAGGGAGACACTAAAGGAACAAATCCTACAGTTTTCCTTTGCTCCATTCCTTTGAACCAAATGCATGAATAGTAGTACCATTGGAAACTTTCGAATTCCTATGTTTTTCCTTCACTTTTCCTTTCAAGCACTGTCGATTCTAGTAGGTAGGCTTGAGCAAGGAAAAGCCTACACTCAAAAAATGTTTCTGTGCTACTTCTACTACTTTGGACCTAGGCCACTGCCCTACTAGCTCAACTCCCAGGCCCATCAACAAATGCACAGCTCAAACACGCAGAGATAAATAATTATGGCCTTCAAGAGAGTCCACCACAGATAGCTAATTTGCCTGGTACCTCACTACTTGTCTAATCGTATTTCACGTTATATATAACATGTAGAGTACAGAAGAGATGCAACAAGTGTACAACCTCTTTGGCAAAGCCATGTCGATCTTAGCGTGATTGGGTTGGTCGGTGAGGATGATACGACTGACTTGGTTGTCGGAGGAGAGGAAGAAGATCTTAGGCATCTTGAGATGGAGCACGGGGAACTGCTCCGCTCTGATGGAGGGATTCGTCATTGGAGCAGCTCCAGTGAGTTGTACGACGCCGAGGCTGAAGTAGGACAGGAGAGACAACATTAACCCAAGTGGAATTCTAATAGCATCTCCAATAGATGACGTAAAATACATAAACACAAAGTGCTAGATGTAAAATACATCAGCCGCTCATCTCTGAACTTAACTGTCAAAACTGAATTTAACTGTCGAAACTGAACTTAACTGTCGAAACTGAATTTTTCTATCGAAACTGAATTTTACTGTCGAAACTGAACGCACTAGTAGCAGAAAAGGAGTGCAGCAGCAGCAACGCATGCGAGAGCCGGGGCAGCTGGTCGTGTAGCAGCATCAGGTGAGGCTACATGCTAGTCGATTGACCTTTTCATCTCTGGTCAGTCAATTTTCCAGCCGTTGGATACGAAATCAAGGGCCTACAGTTCTTCTTCAACCTCCACCCCCCTGAGCTGCCAGCCACCACCGCCCAAATAGCCGCCCCCCCGCCGCCCGCCCACCTCGAAACCACTCCCCACCACCGGTCCGCTGCCGCCCCAGCCATCCCTCTAGGCCCCCTGTGCCGAGCTTTTTCTCCGGCGATCCACACAGAACCGCCCCACCACCGCCGGCGACCACCGCCCCCACCCTGAACCCTAAGATAGATAGTGGGGTACCCCTCCGGCGAGCCCTCCTCTCTGCTGCGGCTGGTTCTTCCTTAACTCCGGCGAGCCCCCAAACACCCTGAAAACTGACTGACCCAAAAGTTGATTCAGTCGACTGAAGTGTAGCTAAATCGGATCAGTATCGCCAGCAAGAGCAAGAGAGAGAGAGTAGCAGCAGTTGTGTCATCCCCGACGCCACTAGGGGTTGTGTAATCAGGATCGGGCAGTTGTGACACCTTTTTATTGGGGTCCGGACTTTAGAAGAGAGAGGGGTGTTAATGTGCTC
>NC_057795.1:130694276-130700072 GCF_018294505.1 Triticum aestivum | reverse complement strand
CTATATTTGAGGGACTTTAGCGTAATTGAGATATATATGGTCAATGGTGTGTGCACTCATGGTTGATCAATTTGTTTCACAGTTTGGACTATGAGATAACGATACTTTTGAACATGCGTGATATACCTTGATGTACCAGAATTACAAACCTAAGATTGGAATTTTGGAATTCGACTCCATCATTAGCTTTTGTAATTCATTTAAATGGATGTACATTTTTTAAGTCGAGATATCGTGATTTCAAATTCATATGTCAAACCTAGAGATATACACATACGGGCATGTTCAAACTTCATAATCATCCACTTTATTCATACACATAAACATTTTTGCTTTTGTCATCATATTTAGGATAAACACATTTGGAATTTCATTTGAATCGGACCGTATGATGGTATTTGCTTGTACTAGCTCAATGATCCATATTTTAATTGAATGGACAATCTAAGTTTCGAGTTGGAGACATTGATTTGCAAAACTTGTACTTTTGTTTTGCATGCAAAACAAACAAATTCTCGGCCATGATATCATAGTCGGCCGTACAAGCGCAGAATATAATTTCAGGCACGTAAAGCTTTCAAACTTCCCGCTCACATCGAAATATCTCGCGCCCGAAAGTTTAGCCCTGCGATATTCCTGTTTTACCCCTGCCACATGAATGGAAAAGGGCTGCTTTGGTAACTCCAATGTTTTCCCCTCTTTGCACCTAACATTATTCCTCAGAGCCCCTCCCCTTCCCCTCCCCGACCCCCCCAACCACGAAGCTGCGGAATCTAGTCCTCCGCCACAGCGGTGGACCTCACACCCCGCCGGATCTACCTTCCGCACCTTGGAACCCCAACTGCCAACTCACCACTTCACTAGAGCCGCTTCAGCGACTGGCTTGTCCACCGCTCTAGATCTCCTTGAACACCATCATGGTCCACTTCATCAGATCTGCTTAACCGGCGCCCTCGTCTACCACAGTGTAGGCCCTTCACTGAGTCCATCGTCGGCCCCATCGCTGACCCTTCATACAAGCCCTCGTCCGCCGCAACAGATCCGCCTCACCGAAAGCACTGTACAACGCGCCCGCTGAAGCCTTCATCCACTACACCGGGCCCGATCCACAGAAGCCATATTCAACTCCACAGGCCCTGCTTTACTGACGCGGCAGCCTCATCAGGTTATTTCAATTTGTACTCCTTCAATTTTTCTCTTTGTCGTGCAACTGTTCACTTACCACAGATGAGCTTTCTTGTATGTTGATAGGCGCCGCAACCGCAGCACCGGAGCCACTTCAGCGACGGTGACAGCTGGCCCAAACTCAGCCGCAACACGCGCACCATCGAAGATCCTTAGCTATCAAGTATGACAATGATACCCATACGCCACCGAGAATTAGGTACTATTATCCAACGGTCGGCGCCTACGTTCACTTTCTTAGCATAAGCACCGCACCTTTGAATTTCTTTAGGGCATCATTCAATTTTTCATGAGACGCGTTATTCTGCTTGCACGTGTAGGGCCATACTTCTGGCAGTTAACATGTTACATGTGCTAAATTACATACCAGTGCACATATAGTTAATATGCTTTAGTTTTTGTCCTAAGTATTACTGTACTTCCTAGATATCAGTGCCTACTATTTTACTTCTTGCATGCTATATTTATGATAATGGTGTTGTTCTGATGCCACATGTTGGTTCCATCAGACTGCTTCATGTTCCCTATGCTTAATTACACATCAGCAAACTAGCATGTGGTTCCGCTGCATTTGTTCATTTTACCCTACATTTTCTGATGCTAGCTATTACATCACTGCTCCGAGCCTCTGTTCATTACTTCTTTGTGTGTTCTTGATCTTCCCAAGTTGCATGACTTATTTGATGCTTCTATTAATTATGGAGCTGCCAACCCCATCAAGCAAAATATTTGTACTTTTGGGGCTGACACCTCGAACAAGCATAAAAATAGAGGGAAGCAGATATATTGTCGTGTATGCATACACCCTTCTTTCATTAGTTTAGATGAACCATTGATGATCAATTCGGTCCAGTGCATGCGATTTAAATTAATTTTACCTAAATAGAGGGTGCAGAATAAACTACAACAACTAGATTTGCAACCACGGGATGCTGACGATATCTTCAAAGAACATTGCAACAACAACGAGGCTTCGCAGCAACATATGGTAAGCTAGTGTGTTTTAGTACATGTGAAATGTAATATGAGTGGGATGCTTTCCTGGCTTGTGCCCTCAACCTATAATCCTACATAATTACAAATAGTTTAGTTGTCTGCTTTGTTCACTACTAGGAAAAGGCCTACTAATGGCGCACCGGTTTTGCCTACTAATAGCGCACTACCGGTGCGCCATTAGTAGCACGCCATTAGAATTTTTTACTAATGGCGCACCACTGGTGCACCATTAGTATCTGGTATACTAATGGCGCACCTGGCAGTGCGCCATTAGTGTGTAACTCCATGCGCCATTAGTATGCCTCCCGGGGGGCCATATGTAACCATGTGCTTTGTCACACTAAGGGCGCAGTCTGCCTTGATGCGCCATTAGTATCCTTTGGCACACTAATGGCACACTCTGCCTTGATGCGCCATTAGTATGAATATTTGTTTTTTTTTTGAATATTTGGGTTTTTTTTGCTTTTCTGATTTTTGCACAGGTTACAAAATATATTATTGGACAGAATATAGACAGCAGCACACGGCAACATCAGATTCATCGAATACAATAGAAGATTAGTCTCCGAATACAATTCATCATATTAGTCTCCGAATTCAAAAGACCGAACAAAGATAAAACATTACAAGTCTCAAGACTGCGAGTATCGAGTTTGTCTTCACATTACAAGTCGATATCGATCATCTAAACTACCATCACATAAAAGAGAGTTGTGGTCATCACGATGAGCATCATCCGATCAAACTGGTCCTCATCCGGTTCCTCCAACGCTCCCTCCTCTCTCCCGCTAGATAGCGGGCATATCTAGATTCGTCCTCCGCCCTAGTGGTGTACCCTTTGTAACTGTTACCGCTGAAACAGTGAACCTGTCTCCGACACTCCTCCCAGTCGTCGTAGACTCCGGGAACCTTACCCTTGTACTTGAGTGAATTCCTCCTTGACGGTGCGGAGCGCATTCGGACGCTGGTCCTTCCTTTGCTTCTTCGATTGGCTGCCATTTGTGTGTGCGCCGCCATCATCAGTGGTGGCATCCTCGGCGGCACCATCAGTGTAATCATGATCGACGCAATATCAAGAGCAGACCGGGCAGGGGACCGAGAGCAAGACCAGAGCAGCAGTGGGAGCGAGAGCTAAAGCAGCAACAACTCCTACTAATGGGGACATCACCGCCGAGGGAGCGACGCTGTGGAGGAAGTGGCCGGGGACACCGCCGTGGATGGAGCCGCACCGTGTCGGCTCAGGACTAAGCGCCGGCAGCACCATGAGATTAGTGTACAACCTCTTTGGTGGCGCCGATTAGGCTGTAGCTTCATTCGAGGAAACTGTGAATATGCTGCTCTTCCGATGGTGTAGGTGAAGACGGCGGTGTGGGAATGGAGGTGGTGCGAAAGACGAGGGGAACGTCGGGGAAGCTCCTTGGAGGTGGAGGACGGGTTGGCTGAACCAGCGGGACGACGGATCCTCATCCATACGGTGGATGAGGGACGTTGAGGTGTTGCTGTGGACGATGTCGTCGGGGAAGAGGCTCCGGCTGGGTAGGGGACGGAGGAGGGTGTGGGGCTTCGCGGGTTTTCACGACCTCATTGTAGGAATGGGTGGGCAGATGGGATGGGAGTGGGGAACCATGGCTTAGGGACGCGCTTGTCCGAAATGTGGGGTAAGTTATGAAAGTACCCCACCGATTTGAGCTAGGCTGTTCTTTCGGTTCAGGGGTACGTATCACGGGCATTTCGCGTATCGGGATTTCACATGAGGTGGGAGTTTTCGCGCGCGTTGTAATTTTGGAATAGCAAGGCGCGGGTTGAGATGGAGGGAGTTGTCGGAGCACAACAAGACAAAGATTTATCTAAAATATTTTGGGGTAACAAGGGCTGGTTGAAATTTGCGGACAAGCCTAACGTGTATTGTAACAAATCAATTCGCACTTCCGTCGATGAAAAAACAAAAAGAAATCAATTCGCAATACACAAGAGGGTCTAGTCCCGTGTACTGTACCAACTCAATTCGCACTACAAATGTCATTCAAAACTTTGAATTCATGTTATGTTCAATTAAAATATTTCGCTACGTGTATAATGCATGCAACCTGCTACTCAAATGAACGTTTTAGTGCATTCCAAACATATATATTGCCGCTTCAATATGAACAGAATTTGAATTTGTTTCTCTATTTGAATAAGATCTACAATAATGATTGTTATGAAGTCAAACCATTTGAATTTGTTTCTCTATTTTAGTAAGATCTACAATCATCATTATTTTCAAGTTAAACCATCATTTGTGTATTATATTCACAGCACACCACATGATTACTCTCGAATTAGATATGAACTATGCGTACTATATGAACTCGAACCCGATTTTTTGAATCCACTTTATATTGATTTCAAATCACACTACATTTCAAGCTGTAGCTAGATCTTCGTAATCTAAACCATGTCTCATTTGTATAATGTGTTTATCACATAATGTATGGTGCCCCGCCCCCTACACCTACAAGTATTTAGATGTGAGTTGCAAACACCACACATTACCACAAACTCCAATAAAATGTGAGATTGTTCGATATATAGTATTGTTTAGATTGTTTGATATTTAGTTGTAAGCTACAAACGCCACACATTATCACAAATTCAAATAAAATGTGAGATTGTTCAATGTATAGTACGGTGTAGATTGTTCGACATTTAGTTGTGAGTTGCAAATGCCATGCATTATCACATTATGGTATAACATGTGCTAAACCACAGCACGCGTATCACCGCTATATTCATGCATGCATATGTTTATAACACTATGCTCTCGTATTCAAATATATTAATCCACTTTCATATCAAATTATGATCTTTGTTAGTCTCTTAAACCCACACAATGCTCTAACCTTTGTAGCTAGCACTAACTTTCTCTCACGCATGCACATGCCCTCCACGCCCTCCCCATCCCTCCGCATTCTATCCATCACGCACATTCATTTTTTTCTTTAGGTCGTTCTCCCACAGTCTCCACAACTCCTTTCCGACACACACCGATCGATAAACCTCTCCAGGGATGTCTGCCTACAACATACACAGACACCTTGCACCCCTCCTTTCTAAATACATGCCTTGTGTCTCTCATATGGTCCCACACACGTGTAAATTCTCTCCCCTCTTTTCATCGATCTCACAACCGCACACTCCTCCCCCTATCTAGCTAGTAGCTCGGCCTCTCGCACCACCTCCTGGCTCCATTCTCTCTCTCTATCCGTCTCGCTGGGCCTTATTTGCCTCTAACAAATGGATGTACACTAACCAATCTCCCGCTATACATATAGCTAGCTAGGTCCTTACAACTCGTTTTTCCCCATGCGTCGATTGATCTACCTCATTAGTTATGTCTCTCCCTTCCTCCGACAAACAACAATTGATCTACCAATCTAGTTAGGTTTGCTTACCAAACACATGGTTCCCCTTCATCATGCATGGATGCATCCCGACAGATCTATAATGCACAGGCACACACCGAAACACATCCCCACCCTTATTGATAATATTGCAGGTCTACCCTCAGTTTGTCTAGTAGGCCTCTCCCACCATCTTCGAGAAGCAACTCCATCACCCATCCAACACTCTACC
>NC_057795.1:130680096-130693912 GCF_018294505.1 Triticum aestivum | reverse complement strand
CATGTCTCCCTACCACACACAAACTTGACATGTTCCCTCTGACGTTTCGGTCGGTCAGTAGCCCTATATCTTTGACTTGCACACACACAATTTCGATGGCTCCATTCATCGATCTCGCACCCACCCACTCGATCCTCTCTTCGACTCTATCGATATCTATGACCCCTCCCTCTCTTCTCATGGATCTCCCCTCCCTCTATATATGATATGGATAGGCTTCTATTTCACACACATTGCATGCAAAATTCTGTTTGAGATGTCATCGACACATATTCCCACAAATACATTCACGAAATCGCACCCCCCCAAACAAAAAAACACTCACGAATGCACACGCCAACTGTCTAGGTTTGTATCTCTCTCACACACAACCATGTAGGTGGGGGGCGTGCACAAAGAGAAGTGGTGCACGCATGACGCACGTACTGTCGTCTCTTTCCCAACCACACCCGCGCGGGTACACGGTGGAGCTCATTTCTGTACGGAAAGGCAGCCCACATGGTAATCTGACACGTGTACTGGTTTTCCACTTGATGGAGTATCGTCTACCACGGGTGAACAAACAAATTGTGTCTTCACGCGTTATGTTAAAAAAGAGGCAAACCATGTGGGGCCTACCTTAGAGGCAAGGCTCTATACACTAGAGTACTTTTGATGTGTCCCATCGACTCGCAGAACAAGGAGAAGCTTGCTTAGTATGCCGTATCCCCCACAAATGGGCGTGGTGGCTTGCAGGATGAGGTGAAGCTTGCTTACTAGTATGCCTTACGCTCGCTCCCTCGCCCACGCGCGCGGTAGCTCGCAGGACGAGGAGAAAATTTTACTACTCCCTCCATTTACTCCTCGTCCCTACCTTGGTTAGAGAGATTATCATATTGTTTGGAATATATGTCCTTTACTATATTTCAATATGAACTACTAGTACATACTCCAAACACTAATCTATATAGATGTATTTTAGAGTGTAGATTCCCTCATTTTGCACCGTATGTAGTACATATTGAAACGTACGTAATAGTACGCACTCTCCCTCGCCCCTCGACCATCCCCCACATGGTAGAACTGCAGCAATTCATTCGGTCTCATATAGCCAGAACAATATATACTGCAATACCATTATTGCTCGACTTCCCGAAGAGGCGAAGAGCCAATCGCGAGGTTAATATTTTGGAGATGCCAAGCTCTGGGTTTATAGGAGAACGAGTAGTAGGTTCCGCGTCATTTATAAATAATGTTTTTTTCTTCTGTTGAACGTACGCAATATAAATAGGTTCATATGGAGAGAAAAGGAAACCGCTCCATTATGTACATAGGCAGGACAAGCCTACACGGTTGCTTGCTAGGATTGCTCTCTTCACACTCTCTCGCACAAAACAACTATGGCCACATCTCTAACATCCCGGCAGATCACGTCCGCTAGGGGAAGGGATGGATGCTTAGGGTAGATGCGGTCGTCGTCGCCGACAGCGAAAACCCACTTTCGGCATGTCCCGATTAGGGTCCCCCATCATTCTCTCTCACAAAGTCGGTGAGGTTGCCTTCGTCCCGTCACTGCCGCGATGTGGGAAATTGCCACCTCCCGCTGCCCTCCTCTAGGTTGAGCTATGTCCCGACATCCCACAGGTACAACTACCTTTACAGCTGGCTTGCACCACTGCTCTAGCTGCCCACAATACTCCATGTCGGTATTTCTCTACTTCTTTGCCCCGCACATACCTCTACTGGCTTCTACGTACTGTATTTGTGATGAGTTTATGTCTCATCAATTTTTTTGAGAACTTGGGACAGTGAGGGCAACCCCCCACTAAGTTTGTATTACCTTTCAAGACACAAAGTTACAAGGGATAGATATTACATGAGGGTAGGAGGAGGCAGGGTGTCCCTATACAACAAAAGGTATAAGGTCTATGCAGCTAGATCAAGTCAACCACTCGATCAACCACTTGTTCAACGAAAGGCACCAAAGCCTGTTTGGTCCTGTGTCTCATCATGCCAAAGTCCATTTTGAATCTCTGGGTCCACCCCTCGACGGTCGGCGCCACACCTCTGAACAATTTATTGTTACGTTCCTTCCATATGCTCCAAGAGGCTATGATGAAGACATCCATGAACATCGGTCTGTTCCACATGCTTTTTGACGCATGCAGAAGTTGCACCCGGTTGCCATGTAGGGGCCACGTGATCCCCAGCGCCCCCCAACACGTTTGACTAAATTCACAGTGGAAGAACAGATGTTCCACCATTTCCTCGGGAGGATTGTGGCACATAAGGCACGTATAGTTGTCATCCCTTAGTTTCATCTGCTTCCTTTTGAGCAAACCCCGAGTGTTCAGCCTATCCGCCAGAAGCAGCCATGCAAAAACCTTCCATTTGTTGGTGCACATGGATTTCTAGATCCACTTGAACGCATCGTCCGCTTCCATGTCCCAAAAACAGTGCAGATAGTATTTGCTGGAGACGAGCTCCTCCGCACCCCACATCAGCCGCCAGGCATCATTTTCCTCCGTGAGCTCCACCGAAGCCAGGGATGTTTGCAAGTCATCGAGCTCTTCTCTAACTTGCATCGAGAGTGGCAGATGGAAGTTTTGGCCAAGCGTAGGCGATGTCAGGAGAAACTTCAAGTAGTCCCAGTAATCTTATTCTAATCACGCTTGTTCAATTTCTTTGCCACAGGGATGCTCATCTCGATTTTGATGGAACTGCACAAAATGATCTGATGGTCAAAGGGTTGCAAACTTCATTTCTTCGGAAGCTCCAACGTTGTGAGCAAATTAAAGCCTGGTTAGGGTTTACGGTTCAAGGGCTAGGGACTGCATGATCATTTTATTTTCTTTAGATGTCTCTCTTCCAAAATAAGTGTCAACTTTAGTAGTAGTACAACTTTGTACTGAAGTTTGCATAAAGTTGAGACACTTATTTTGGAACAGAGGGAGTACATATTGGCTATGATCTGTCAATCATTGTAGCATGCATGTTAGTCTCCTTTGTATTTGATGAAATGTTGCAACGGGAAACCTTGGACGCAAGATACATGAAACAGAAGCTGGAAGCTTCATAGCATTGTACAAATCTATCTTGCTGATGAATTACAGTATGTACTATACTAGTACTATGTAAAGAGTTAGGTGTCGCACGGTGTCCAGAAGATATGGTGATAGTGTGAGGTGGGCCATGTAATCACTGAGCCTGCATGTTTTCACTGCTCTCGCACTCCTCCACTGTTAGAATGGAGAAAATTGTAATCTAGTAGTGCCTCCTTTCGCCGAAGGTGTGGGACATCCAGCAGTCCTACCACCTTAGTAATAATGAGCAATGAGCTGTCAAATCACATAGACCCAGCAATAAGTTGGACGACGGTGAATCACCCATCACTCTTGAATCCACTCTTGAAACAGAAGCAACCATCACTCTTGAATCAGGAGCAACCATCACTCTTGAATCCACTTCTCCCTTCAACGCAGGCGCTGAGGTCGCGTCCTCTCTGCCCGAGCGTGAATGCGGCACTGATTCTTTGGAACGGCGGTGACCGTTTCGGGGGGGGAGAACGCGCGGGTGATGGAGGGGCTTTGAGTGGGCTAGGTTGGTCAGGAGCGGGCGTGGCAGCTGTCCGCCTGTCCCGACCGGACGCCCGGAAACGAGAGGATGCACTGACTCTCGTGGCTAAATCGTACACTACACACCATCTCTCTATAGGAGTAGGTCGATGTGTCGCTCTCTCTAACACACACACATGTTGTTAAACACACACACACACACACACACACACACACACACACACGCACGCACGCACACACACAGGTTCATAGAATAGGAATATCATGCGAGTGCGAAGCCATAGGAAGTGAGATACAAATGGAGTATGTACAAGAAGAGAAGAGGTGTCGAATGTTCCATCAAACCTAGACTGAGGAGTAGTACTCCCTTCGTCTAGGTGTTAAGTCATTGTCGGTGTCAAAACCGGTGGATCTCGGGTAGGGGGTCCCAAACTGTGCGTCTAGGCGGATGGTAACAGGAGACAAGGGACACGATGTTCTTACCCAGGTTTGGGCCCTCTCGATGCAGGTAAAACCCTACTCCTGCTTGATTGATATTGATGATATGGGTAGTACAAGAGTAGATCTACCACGAGATCGGAGAGGCTAAACCCTAGAAGCTAGCCTATGGTATGATTGTTGTTCATCCTACGGACTAAAACCCTCCGGTTTATATAGGCACCAAAGAGGGTTAGGGTTACACAGAGTCGGTTACAACGGTAGGAGATCTACATATCCGTATCGCCAAGCTTGCCTTCCACGCTAAGGAAAGTCCCATCCGGACACGGGACGAAGTCTTCAATCTTGTATCTTCATAGTCCAGGAGTCCGGCCGATGGTGATAGTTCGGCTATCCGGACACCCCCTAATCCAGGACTCCCTCATTAGCCCCTGAACCAGGCTTCAATGACGACGAGTCCGGCGTGCATATTGTCTTCGGCATTGCAAGGCGGGTTCCTCCTCCGAATACTTTATAGAAGATTGTGAACACAAGGATAGTGTCCGGCTCTGCAAAATAAGTTCCACATACCACCGTAGAGAGAATAATATTTGCACAAATTCAATCTGCTAACGTATTTCGTGGCGTGACATCACACCACGACCAAGCCTTTATTCGAATCGTTTTTACTGTTCCACCTCAGCGCGTTTAGTGAGGTGGTTTCCTTGGCACGTCTTGTCAAAGCAGAGACCGTGTCCCCTTATTCTAGGATTCTCATCAATACGGGTGTGGGTAACCCAACCGTGCCCATTGGCATGTCTCCTCTATCGAAGGCGAGTTCCAAACGGTCACAGGGAAGGCTCTTGGTATTCAACCTCTTCATAAAGAGACCAAGGCTCCACTCCTTTCTTTCAATCTCAATCGAATCCGCCCCTCGCCTCGAGTTCCAACACCCAAAGCTCCAGATACAGGCGCTTCAGACCTTCGATGATGTCTGGCTCCGACCTGCAAGGCCGGTGGATGCCTTCCTCCATTACGGAAGAAGACGTGCTAAAGCTAAGAGATGCCAGGTATCTACCCGGCAAAATTTCGCATAGGCTGCCTGCCCAAGGGCAGGTTATTCCTACTACCAAGCCTGGTGAAAGCGTGGTGTTCGTGTCTCACTTCCTTCGGGGGCTAAGCTTCCCGATGGACCCCTTCGTGAGGGGGCTCATGTTTTACTATGGGCTGGAATTTCATGACTTGGATCAGGAGTCCATCCTCCACATCTCATCGTTCATTGTCGTATGTGAAGCCTTCCTCCACATTACCCCTCACTTCGGATTGTGGCTCAAGAACTTCAAATTGGAGCCGAAGATGATCAAGGGGCAGCAGGCAGAGTGCGGAGGGGCTGTTATAAGCAGGAATGCTAACGCTCCATGGCCCGAGGGCTCTTTTCAAGAGGAGCTCAGCCTATGGCAACAAGAGTGGTTTTATATCACAGCACCCAGGGGCACCAAATGGGTGGCGCCACCTGCCTTTCGCTCAGGTCCTCCACCGTGGCTGGCGTCATGGGTCAATAAAGGATTTGACTGGGGGCCGTCCAAGGATGTTCCCTTGCTGCAGGGCCGCATTCAAGATCTCCTAGAGAGAGAGATCACTCTGGTCATAGTAGCGAAGGTCATGCTGATTTGCCGCATCCTGCCCTGCAGACGTCGTCCCCTCCGCCTGTGGGAATTTAAACCGGAGGGACCACGAGCTCTCCAACATTTTATAGGTGCGATGCCCGTGGATATGTACAAGCTTTTCTTCGGATCACAAGCGATGTGTCCGGACTTGACCGAGGACGCAGGTCTGAGCTGCAATTGCCCGGATACTCAAGTAAGTAGCCCTGTACCCGGACATGCTATCCCATATTTATCATGAATTTTCTCTCAAAAGAGATGTCCCCTGAACAGGAGTGGATAGCGAAAGCAAAGCAAATCAGGTGTCCGCCCCCCCTCCCTGAGAGCACACCAGATCCTGTGTTAACCAGGATGCTGGAGGTTGCGCCTTCAGAAGAAGGTGAAGGGGGGAACAAGGAAGCTACTGCCTCCGCGAAGGAGGCTGCCAGGAAAGGAGGGATCGAGAATCCCTCCATCCAAGGGATGAAGAGGACCGCCTCTGAAGACCCGGAGACCATGGTCTCAAAGCGGGGGAAGAAATCTTCGTCAGAGAGTCCTGCACCGAGAGATGTCTCGGCCGCATTATGCCCCCAAGGGGATCAGCCCTCCACCGAGCCGTAAGTAAAAAGGGGAGTTTTTATTAAAATAAAGGATATCCCTGCCCTATTTCTGATGAAGATAACCGAAGTTTTACCTTGTAGTTCGGATCTCAGCCCTTCTCAACAGAGCTCATCTTCGGGGGATCTTTGTCCGGAGATGATTGAGAGCGAAACGCCTCCCCCTGCCATACCGTCGTGCGAGGCAGGTGACCATGAGTTGTCGTTGTGGAGGGTTTCTCCGAGTCCGGCGGAGCCGGAAGGCAGTCATATTTCCCCTCAAAGTCCTTCGCGTCCGGCCTTCGAAAAAGGCCATCGGACGAGTCCAGCACCACCTGGCGTACGGTCGGAGGAGCTGAAGGATCTGCTTGGGCGAGCGTCTATCTCAGAAGATCACCGTGCGTTAATGGGTACGGTGATTGAAAGGATTTCATCCGCTGAGAGCGGATTGCATGAAGCCGTCAGAAGTTTACTGACAGGTTTTGAGGTACGCAAAATGGTGTACCTTCTGACAGTTCCGCATATAAAATGCGCCCTGTGTAGATAGTAGCCCCTGAGTTTCGGTGTGTTGTCAAAAAATGACAGCACGCCGAGGATCATAATCCCAGGTATAATATGTCGCCCTTCCTATGTAGGTGTTGAAGGGTCCAGTGGCTGGCCGGACTGATGAATATGCCGAACTGAAGCGGTAACATGACGTGGCGGATGCCGACGTCGCGCTTGTCAATAAGCGACTTGACGAGTCACAAGGTATGCAATTTCTCCGCGGACACCTGGTAAGGGAGCTTGATGCCCGTGCCTTACAACAAGTATGCTTGATGCAGAAGGTGCCACTACCACGGAGAACCTTTGGGCGGAACTCGCCCGATCCAAGGAGCAGGCCAGAAAGAGTGATGCGGCTGCCTTAAAGGCGGCCGAAGAGCTAAAAGCCGAACAGGCTGCTCATTGCCGAAGCAAGAAGGAAATGGCTGAGATAGCCGTGGAGTTGAATAATGTTGCCGACCGCTGCAAGCTTCTTGAAAAAGAAGATCAAGCGGTAGAAGAGGACCCAAAGAAGGCCGCTACCGAGGCCAAGGATGCTTGCTCTGCGATGAGAGCTATGAAGGAGGAGCTGCATCAGGCCGGAGATATCGCGGCTGGAAAGCCCTTTTTGCTACGGAGAAAATTCATGGATCCTAAATATGCTCAGTTGGACCGGCTGTGGAGTGCGGAGGATGCTTATATGGACTTGGCGGCAAGTGCCGCGGATGCGGCCGAACACTTCTGAGATCAAGAGGATCACGAAATGGCAAAGGTTTTTTGGTCGCAGTTCCATAATCCTGAGTGCCCACTTCCATTAGCCGATCAGTTGGCCGAATGGGCGGAGCTGAAAAGGTAATCCGGACTTGCCATGAAGGATGTTGTGAGTCTTTTGTGGCCGAAGAGGCCTGAGCCGAAGAGTTATTTTGGCTTGGTGCAGCAGTTCCTTGGTGCGGTGCCGCATATCAATGCAATGAGAAGGTCGGCATGCATAGAGGGTGCGCGGATGACTCTTGCCTGTGTCAAGACATACTGGGCGGAGATGAAGGCCACCGATGTTGCATCCCAAGATTCAGACGGAAGCCGAGTGCCTGTCGAGCACTATTTTCAGGAAGTTCTGCAGGGCGCTCGTTTAATAGAGACGCAGTGCTCGAAGGATATTATGTTCGAATAACATGTATTATTGTGAAACAATGTTTCGATGAAATATAAAAGCTTTTTATACTTGTGCCTTCAAGAATTGAAACACCTCCTATGCGGCCGTTAATGTATATGTGTATATAACTTGAAAGATGGCAGTCTTCGGCGTCAGCCCCCATGCATATAATGCGGGGGTGTTTGCAAAGGGCGCGCTTTCACACTTGATCCAACGTCATGGTCCTATAAAGGAGGTGGTAGGGCAGCAAACTAGGCAACCGGACTATAATGCTTTATCACTTTCACTTAGCCATAGAAGTTTGACAGTGGGGCTACTATATAGCCCCTAGGGGCACCGCGATCACTCGAATTCGGGGCGCGTATGTGCCTGACCAGGAAACGGCCCTTCGTCTATGTGGAGGAATCCTAAAGATTCCGGTGGGTCATCGAGTGGTTGACCAATCTCACGCTATATCATGACAGTCAGTCTTCGGCTTTCTCTACTGAGGTGCTCACCTGGCCGAACCGGGGCACAATCGCAGTAGTTCTCCTGGTGCCGCGTTAGCCGATAGAGTGGAACGTAAGGCAGCAAAACACAGGAGCCGGACAAATCCAACATTTGACCAAAGACATGATTCGGAGCTGATGCATATAAGGCCTAACTCGAGACACCGAACACTCCCTAAGGTATTCGGTCTTTATGAAAACGGGCCGAACAACACCCTTGGTAGTAAGCCCCTGGTGTCCAGGTACGCGCAAAATTCTGACGTGGCCTATGCCAAAACGCTAGCCACCTCCTCGGTTATAGTAAGAAACCAGGGGATGTGTATCAACAAGAGACAGTAAAAAAGGTTTACGCAGGGTCTTAATCTAAAAAGAATCCTTGCAACGGGTCCCTACTACACGTGTGCGCCTGTGTCTCCGTTGTGCCGTATCCTGGACGGGTGTCGCGTGGTGTTCATCTGTAAAAGAGAGGAACTTAGTTGAAGAAGATCGTGCGAAAATGTACGTTATATTAAATAAACAAAGTACGTTTCAAAAAATGAATAAAATTGAGCTTTATTGTCTCGTGTTGTATATGCGCGGAGCCCCTTGTGCGGGGGTGTGCGGCTGGTAAGCCCCTGTATTTTTATGCCAGACTCGTCTAACCGTGTCCGGCACTACTAGGAAAAGGCCTATAGATAGGATTGACACTAATGGCGCACCAAGGAAGTAGTGCGCCACTACTATATACTAATGGCGCACCTGTTGGTGATGCGCCATTAGTGTGAAAGACACTAATGGCGCACCAGTCAAAAGGTGCGCCACTAGTGATATTTTTTTTCATTTTTACATACATACTAATGGCGCATCCGACCGAAGTGTTCTAACTAGTAATGGCGCACCAGTCTAGGAGTGTGCCAATACTGAATTTTTTTTATTCTTTTTTTTGCAAAACTACTAATGGCGCACTGTGTCACAGTGCGCCATTACTAGTTTAAACTACTAATGGCGCACCGAGTCACAGTGCGCCATTAGTATATATATATATATATATATATATTTTGATTTTCTGCAAAACTACTAATGGCGCACCACCTGCAGATGCGCCATTAGTAACCAGGGTTACTAATGGCGCATCCGCAGGTGGTGCGCCATTAGTAACCTAGGACCCCAACAAGATATTTTGGACAACCACACTTACCCACTCACTTTCCCCACTTCATTCCCTCCACCTCCTTCTCCAAGCTTTCGACTGCCTCCTCCTCCTCACCTCATTTCCACCATAGATTCATCAAAATTAAGTGGTGAAATTACCTTTTTTGATAGGTAAGTAAGGGGAAAGCTATCTTCATGATGTAGATCTACTTTTTTTCTCCCTAGCTCGCTCCAACAACGTGCACATGCACTTTTTGTGGCCTAGCTAGATCTATGTATATTTGTGGTGTTGCATGTGTTTGTGGTGTTGCATATATGTTTGTGTTTGCAGGTACCAGTATTTGAAATGCGATAGTTGACAATATTTTGCCGGAATGTTGATTCATTTCCGTTTCGGCGAGAATTTTGGCACTATGCATTCTTTTTGGTTCTATTTTTAGGGAAGGTCATGCCAAATTTTTTCTTGGTTCTAAAATATCGTTTTGCTCTACCCCGCAGGCGACCATGATCCGCACGATGACCAAAGGGATCGTGAATAGGTTTTTGAGCTCCACGAAGGCCGAGATGCTTCAAAAGAACGAGACGGAGATAAGATGTCCTTGTCGAAGATGCAAGCTGAAGAGCCTTATTGCGGACCCGGATTCCGGGCAGGTGCGGGACCACCTGCTCTTGCGTGGTTTCATGGATGGCTATCGGTGGCAATGTGATGAAGATGACCATGAAGTCGTCCATGGGGGCCAGGCAAGAAATGAGGAAGGGAAACAAGACAAGTACCACCGCGGCGAGGGCGGGCGAGAAGACGAAGAATCTCCAGGACATGATCACGACGGTGATGTTGTACACAGTCATCATGTAGAAGATGTCGTACATGATGATGATGAAGATCAAGACGAAGGGCATGATCATGAAGATGAAGATGCTGGAGCAGACGACAATGGATGCTGGCTGCAGGACCCTCATATTCAAGAGCTGCTTCTCAAGCAGACGGATAACGCAAGAGCTGCAACCCGAGAGAAAGCCAAGCTGGATCAACTGGAGATAGATGCGGTTACTCCATTGTATGAAGGATGCAGGCCCGAGGATACCCGCCTGAAAGTAACGCTCATGGCTCTGGAGATGAAGGTAAAACACAAAATGACCGACGCATGCTTCGACGAGAACATGTCATTCTGGCACGAACGTCTTCCCAAGGGGAACAAGTGTCCGACCAGTTTCGAGGAGGCGAAGAAAATCGTGTGTCCTCTGGATTTACCGCACGTGAAATACCATGTGTGCATGAACAATTGCATCATTTATCGGGACGAGCATGCGGAGTCTACCATATGTCCAGTGTGTGGCGTCACTCGATACAAGAAGAGGAAGAAAGCTCCCCGAAAATCGGTGTGGTACTTTCCGATCACTCCTCGTCTACAGCGGTATTTTGCGGACCCTAAGGTAGCAAAGCTCCTGCGTTGGCACGCGGATAGGGAGGAGAAGAAGCGGGAAGATAACGGAAATGATCCGGAGATAAATAAAAAAGACAAGATGCTGAGTCACCCTGAGGATGCGAGCCAGTGGCAAGCGTTGAACTTCGAATACCCAGAATTTGGGAAGGATCCAAGGAACATCGTGCTAGGTGCGAGCACCGATGGAGTCAATCCGTTTGGCAGCCAGAGAAGCACACATAGCACCTGGCCTGTGTTTGTGTGGATGTACAACCTTCCCCCTGGTTGTGCATGAAGAGGAAGTACATTCACATGAGTATGCTAATTGAAGGGCCGAAACAACCAGGGAACGACATCAATCTGTATCTGGGGCTGCTGAAGGAGGAGCTAGACACGCTGTGGAAAACGCCAACCAATACGTGGGATGCCGCAGAGAAAGAATATTTCCCTATGAGAGCCGCACTACTCACGACGGTGCACGACTATCTCCGTTACGGATATCTCGCGGGGCAAGTAGTCCATGGATTTTCTGGATGCGTAAGGTGCATGGATGACACAACGTATCGCCAGCTAGATAAAGATCCTGGGTCTTTGAAAACCGTGTTCATGGGACATCGAAGGTGGCTTCACGACAATGACCCGTGGAGGAAACGCAAGGATCTGTTTGATGGTGAAACCGAACCCCGAAAATGCCCGTGTACAAGGAGCGGCGAGGAAATAGACGAGTTGTTGAAAAATTGGAAAGACTGCCCACTGCTGGGAAAGAAGCAAAAGGCGCCAGAGCCGGGAAAGAAGCGAAAGGCGCCAGAGCCCCTGCTGAAGGTATGGAAAACGAGGTCTGTTTTCTGGGACTTGCCGTACTGGAAGATCCACCGTGTGCCTCATAGCCTTGATGTCATGCATATCACGAAGAACGTGTGCGAGAGTCTTCTTGGTACCCTGCTCAACATGCCAGAGAGGACCAAAGATTGGCCGAAAGCAAGGGCAGACTTGAAATCAATGGGCATCAGGCAGGAGCTTCACGCTAATGATGATGATGATGATGATGATGATGAGGCGAAGCAGGACACAGAAAGTCGTCGCAAAGGCAAAAATGCCAAGAAGACCGGAAATGACTACCCTCCTGCGTGCTTCACTCTAAGTCAGGAGGAGATCAAGCAGTTTTTCACCTGCCTCCTAGGAGTAAAACTTCCTTACGGTTACGCGGGGAAGATAAGCAGATACCTAGACCCAGCGAAGCAGAAGTTCAGCGGGATGAAGTCTCACGACTGTCATGTGCTGATGACGCAGATACTTCCAGTTGCAATCCGTAGGATCATGGACGCGCACGTCCATGAAACGTTATTTGACCTATGTAACTTTTTCGACGTCATCTCTCGAAAGTCGATTGGCGTGAGGCAACTCAGAAGGCTACAGGAAGAGATCGTGGTGATACTATGCAAGCTTGAGAGGTACTTCCCGCCCGCATTCTTCGACGTTATGGTGCATCTGCTAGTCCATATCATGGAGGATATCATCCAACTCGGGCCGACGTTCTTGCACAGCATGATGCCGTTCGAAAGGATGAATGGTGTCATCAAAGGATATGTTCGCAACATGTCACGTCCAGAGGGAAGTATAGCTAGGGGCTTTCTGACCGAAGAGTGCATCTCCTACTGCACGAATTATCTAGGCATCGAGAACCCCGTTGGTCTGCCCGTCAACAGGCACCTCGGCAGGCTCGCTGGATGGGGTCACCGTGAGGGTCACCGCAAAATGCATGTCGACTTCGAGGGTCGACTCGCCGACTTTGAAAGAGCAAACCTAGTCGCGCTACAACACATAGACGTGGTCGATCCTTGGATGGTAGAGCACAAAACCTTCATTGAGAAGACGTACAATGATCAAGGCCAACAGAGGACGGACGGAGATATAATCAAAGAGCACAACTCATGTTTCACGCGTTGGTTCAAGCAGAAGCTTCTGTCGTACCCTATACATGAGGATTCTCCCGCGGAAGAACAACTTATATTCGCCTTGTCACAGGGCGCCGATCACAACCTAATGACCTATGAGGCGTACGATATCAACGGCTACACATTCTACACCGAGAACAAGGACATGAAGAGCGATGGTTATCAGAACTCTGGGGTAACGATGGAATCCTACACCGGCAATGACAAGGACAGATACTACGAAAGGATCGAGGAGATCTAGGAGCTGAGCTATGATGGAGAGAAGGTCCCGATGTTCCGTGTCAAATGGGCCAAGAGCGTCCTAAAAGAAGACCGGTATTTCACCACCATGGTTATACCCGAAGCCAAATCCAAGACCGCGGGCGCAAACGTCACCGCGAAAAATGAGCCATGGGTACTGGCTTCCCAAGTGGACCAATGCTTCTTCATTACTGACCCGCCAATGCCCAGTCGTGTTGTCGTGAGGTGAGGCAAAAGGAAGATCATCGGAATGGATGGAGTAGCCAATGAGCAAGACTTTGACAAGTACGGCGACCCGAAGATCGAGCATGATGACGATGATGAAGTAGAAGCACACACCACAAGAAGAAGCAGGACCACCCTACTTAAAGGACGTCCGTTCCACAGAAGAACCCCATTTGCGAAAAAGAAGGGCAAGAAGATTGTGAACAGATAGCTAGCTAAGATCGATTGTATTTAAATAGTAGTCTTCATTTCTCGGGCACTTTTTGATATCATGAATATTTTTAAATTTCATGGACACTTTTTGAATTCATGAATATATTTAAAATTTGATGATATTTTCTCATATTCAATATGAAAAAATATTGAATATTCATGAGGACACTCGATCTCGATCCCCCTCCCTCTCGATAGCTATCCGATCCCCCTCGCCAGATCCCCCTCGCCGCCGAGGACCCCCCGCACCCTTCC